>NC_091571.1:26676412-26678912 GCF_042767895.1 Penaeus vannamei | reverse complement strand
AATGGCGCCCTAAAAAAAAGTCGATTAATCCTTTGACATCTCACATAGAACCGCGGAACCGATGTGTTCGCCCGTTGTGTAACTCCCGAGAGTGACCACCCTGGCTCGCGTTAACTGCACCTTCGCCTGAGGTCACCTGTTGGGGGATTACGCGGCCTGATAAGACCAAGAACCGCTGTGTTTGGCCAGACCGGGGATTCGAACTCCTATCTCGCCTGCCATAGAAGCAAGGCGCCGCTCGGGCTTGCGTTTCAGAGCTACCAACTGTGCCGATGTCCGTGGCATGTCAGTTGGCTTCTTGGTGATTACTGTGCGCCGAGGAGCTCACGCGTGTACTGTGCGATGAGGACACACGGGGCGCGCGACGTAAGTTCTGCGTCGGGGAAAGTTGATGCGGTTAAGTTCTTTAGGAATAATCACAAGGAGTATTATCTGATCTCGGGTACACATACTGAATACGCGCGCGCGCGCGCGCGCGCGTGTGTGCTCATATGCATATATGCTTACATATACATATGCACAAACAGCTATACATACATGTATTTTTTGTGTGTCTGTCCGTCTGTCTGTTTGTTTGGCCATCTCTCTCTCTCTCTCTCTCTCTCTCTCTCTCTCTCTCTCTCTCTCTCTCTCTCTCTCTCTCTCTCTCTCTCTCTCTCTCTCTCTCTCTCTCTCTCTCTCTTTCTCTCTCTCTCTCCCTTTCTCTTTCTCTTTTTCAATATATATATATATATATATATATATATATATATATATATATATATACATATACATATAAGAACACACACACACACGTTTGTGTGTGTGTGTTGGTATTTATACCCATGCATCATGCTCAAGCATAAATACCCTCCTTAACTCAACTCCAAAGTAAATTTCAACTTGCAAGAAGAAAGAACTAAAAGGTGGGGACATCAGCCGTCAAGCCAGGGTTGTCAGCCAAATCCTGCGTCAAGATTCGGGCAGCAGACACAGATAGAGCTTACTTATTGTTCACCAGCAAACGGGCGCCATGCTTGTTCACGGGCTCACACGTCAAGTATTTCCTCGTCTTTGCAGTATTCCTGGGACGAATTTTACGGCGAAAAGCTCGAATGCCATTTACCAGCTGATTTGTTCAAGGGTAAAAAATGTTATTTATCGTGGTTGTTTTTTTGATGGTGTTGTTGTTCACTACTTGTTTGGAAAGATAACGGGAGATTCTTTTGTCTGATTATCTTTTCATTCCAAAGGGACGTTCGGGATGGTGTGATCTGCATTCATAACTGCAACTAAAGGTCGAAAAAAAGAAGAGAGAGAGGTAGGGAGAGGGAGAGAGGGAGGGGGGGAGAGGGAGAGGGAGAGGGACAGAGAGAGAGAGAGAGAGAGAGAGAGAGAGAGAGAGAGAGAGAGAGAGAGAGAGAGAGAGAGAGAGAGAGAGAGAGAGAGAGAGAGAGAGAGAGAGGGGGGGGGGGAGAGAGAAAGAGAGAGCGAGCGAGCAAGAGAGAGAGAGAGAGAGAGAAAGACAGACAGACACAGACAAACAGACACGGCAGACACGAAGAGGAATAAACAAATAGAGACAAGCGAGCACCAGAAACAGAGACAGACAGACAGCCAGACAGACAAGACACCGAGAAGGAGCAAGAGAGAGGCAAGGCTGTTTCCACACGCGAAGGAGTCTTCCTTGCTGGGGCTGGGTTGAACTTCCTGCAACATGCAAAGCCCAGCGGGAAGGTCAGCTGTCTGGCGCAATGTTGATGCACACGCGACCACACTGCCCAATGATGACACAATATATTAATACGCCCATGTGACTTCATGCCTTCAGTGTTGTATTCTGTGTTGTATAAAGTATTTAGATGTTGACTAATGCATTTTTTTTTTTCGAGCAGGGGGGGGGGGTGATCTGGATTATATAGAGGGTCTTTGAAGCAGAGCTGAACTGCTTCCAACCAGTGGGAGTTAACAGTAAAAGGCTTGATTATATAAGCCATGGAGGTTTAATGGACATCTGAGCATCGTCCTCTCACATACTGATTTAACAGAATTAATACTGTCTCTTTCTTTCTCTTTCTCTCTCTCTCTCTCTCCCCCTTCCCCTCACCCTCTCCCTCACCTCCCCCTCTCCCACATCCTCACCCTCTCCCTCACCTTCACCCTCTCCCTCTCCCTCCCCCTCCCCCTCTCCCTCCCCCTCCCCCTCTCCCTCCATCTACCGATCGCTATCACACTCTTTTTTTATTTCTTCTTCCTAAAATTGGCTTTGTTTTTCTCACACACTACTTCCTGAAAGCCTGCGTCCCTGAGCAACGACACCTTCAGAATTCTCAATCTAGGCACAAAGGTGATAAGTAATGGACATAACAGGAGTATGTTATGTGCTTTTTTTATTTCTGAATCGACTACAGAAAGAGGGAGGGAAGGAGGGATGGGGAGAGGGAGGAGGGAAGGAGGGATGGGGAGAGGGAGGAGGGAAGGAGGGAGAGAGGGGGAGTTGGAGAGAAGGCAAGAGGGGAGA
>NC_091571.1:26656412-26663912 GCF_042767895.1 Penaeus vannamei | reverse complement strand
ACCCGAGATGACTTGGGGAATCTATAAATAAATTCGCCATTTTGACCAACGCAAGTCACTTTAATCTTGCCTTTCGATTGGTAGGGAAGTAGGACAGCACTTCAGGATTTAATCGATACGGAGAAAAGGGGGTTTAATGTGGTAACGATAATGACAGCAGATGGAATCACCTCATTATTGTTTCGGAGAAAAGTTGTATTTCCAACAAATGGATCCTTTTATTTTTTTTTCTTGACATTTATTTATTTTTTTATTATTATCTTTTTAGTCATTATTATTAATATATATATTTTTTGCAACGTTGTTTTCATGGAAGAAGTATTTTTTGCCTCTGCTATCAATAGTGGATTCTTCTATATTTTCCTACCCTTCACGTTGGAAATTCTTGAAGGCTAGATTCAATGGTGTATTTTTTCTCTTCAATTTTTTTTACAAACCTATAGGAAACCACAGACGGATCATATCGACTGAAGTAGACACTGAAGGAAAGCGTGGATATTTTTAAACGCAAGGAAATAATGCACTAACGGGCTGATTCCAGGGATAACTGTTGAACCACATACACTCGTCTCGTTCCAGAGGTTTTCATCTAAAATAAACCGCTTAGCTACGAATCTTCTGAAGGACAAAAGAGAGGGAGAAAAAAGCAATGGCTCGTTCGATTTTGTTAATTTGTTGTCTGTTCCCTTAAATCCTCTTACTCTGCTCTAGAAGACGACCAGATTACAGGACTTGAGTCTTTGTTCGTACGTGGGGTCGTTTTTAATCTTAATAGATGCTGACTGCCGTTGCGAGATCAAGGGAACTTTGCCATACCAAATGTATTTTTCTTAGTATATATATATATATATATATATATATATATATATATATATATATATACACACACATATATGTGTGTGTGTGTATTTGTGTGTGTGTGTGTGTGTATTTGTGTGTGTGTGTGTGTGTGTATGTTTGTATGTGTGTGTGTCCTCGTGTATGTGTGTATATATATAAGTATAAATATGTATACATATGTATATGTTCATTTATACACACATACCCATGTGTGTGTGTATATGTATGTGTGTGTGTGTGTGTGCGTGTCTATGTGTGTGTCTGTACAGATGTATATGTATATATTTTTTCCACCGCCCCCAGGCTCCTGATGGAGGGTAACCCCATATGATGATCGAAATAAAGGAACGAAACCACAATTTTACTCAAATAGCTAAACAAATAATTGCATTATGCTTATGGATTTGAATGACAGAAGAGAAGTTTCTCTGGTCAATAAAGACGAGGGAAATATTTAACGCAAAAAGTGCAAGCCATTTTCCGCTTAACCTTGCTCATTCTTAAATGTCTTTGCACATAAAAATCTGAAATTTGTTTCGGTAAATATCTTTATTTTGCCATGTATATTTTCTTAATACATATTTCCCCCAAAATGTCTAGCTACACCCGTGTATGCACATACACACAAACACACACATACACACACACACACACACACACACACACACACACACACACACACACACACACACACACACACACACACACACACACACACACACCCACACACGCAGACACACACACACACACACACACAAACACACACACACACATACACATACACATACACACACTTACTTATATTTATATATATATACTTACACACACACAAATACCCTTCCCTCTGATGCTGCCTTCAAGTGCGGAGTCATCCTCCGTCCTCCTTTACCCTTAAGCGGAACACCGTCGGATGTGACCCGCCTCGCGACGCACCGACCTGACAGTACCGGACCCTCTCTCCGTCCATGCCAGCACCACACAGACACGTTTTTGCGCACGTATTTCCGTCTCTCGTTCCCACAACACACTTTTCTCATCTACGGGGATGCATTACACCTTCTCGGAGACGTCTCGTTTGTTGAATGTCGTTGCATTTATTCGCTGGCGGGCGCTTAGCTGTTCCCGCGCTCGTGGTGTTCGGATTCGTTAGTTTTTGCCGGGAGTGTTCGGATTTTTGGTGAAATGTTATGGGTAATCTTTTGTTATTGTCTTATTTCTGAATATTTAATCTGATATTAGCGTAGCATGTGAATAAGAAAGAAGAAATAAAAAAGAAGGTAACCAATAGCTTGGAAAAAACTTAGCTTTGAACGTTTGAAGAGTGTCTCTGAACGAAGAGGCACTTCCTTGAAGGCTCTCGGCTCCTTGGACACTTTCTCTTCGTTTTAGGTCTAAGGCACAAAATTCAACACGTGTATTTGTCGGTTTTTATGTTCTTTCTATTTCTGCACGTGTGCATATGATAATTTTGTCAACATAGGATCAGCAAAAAAGGTTGCTATGCGCCAAAATACTAACAACAATGATATGTAGATGACATTTGTAAATTAATGAATGAAAAGCACACACACACACATACATACATACACACACACACACACACAAAACACACACACACACATATATATATAGATAGATAGATAGATAGATAGATAGATAGATAGATAGATAGATAGATGCATATAGATATATAGATATATATATATGTCATAAATCTACTGAAAGATCACACTTAGTATCTTGCGCAACCATTTATGAAAACACACATGAACTACGAACATTACCAAATGCAGTCTCACAGTTCGAACCACTTTCGATAATCAGACGACGTAAACACATAAAGATTATAATTCCGTAGAGATAAAACAACATCAACTAAGTATCAACCACAACTAACAACTTAACCGTAACAAGATCTCTCAACAATTAAATAAATAAATGAACAGATGGTTCCATACAAACTATAAACACAACGACAAAAACAACAACAAAAAACGACAAAAGCAACAAAGCAACAACAAAAACATCAGTAAACAACAAAAACTACGATAATCACAACAAGAACAACACCAAAACAAAAACCTCAGCAGACAATAACAAATACAACAACAACAAAACATAAGTAAACAACAAATATAACGCAAACAACTACAAAACAAAAACATCAGTAACCAATAACAAATACAACAAAAACTACGACAAACACAACAAAACAAAAACAGCAAACAGTAACAAACACAACAAAAACAACGACAAACACAACAAAACAAAAACATCAGCACACAACAACAACAACAGCAAACAACAAATACAACAACAAAACATCAGTAAACAACAAACACAACACAAACAACACCAAAACAAAAACATCAGCACACAACAACAACAACAGCAGCAGCAGCAGCGCCACCGAAGCCCTTCACCCGGCCGCGCGAGCCAAGCGGCCACACAAACAAACTTCCCAGCATCATAATGGCCGTTTGACATCTGTAGCTGAGCTTTTTCCACTATAGACATTCTGGTAATTAAATGATTAGGCTTAATGCAGATTCTGAGGGAGACTAAATTGAATTTTCAAAAGGTGTTTTTACTAGGCGGTTTTATTTGAAAACACGAATTTTAAACACATTACCCAACACACAAAACAACAAAATAGCAAACCACACAAATACACAATCATAAACACCAACAACCAACAACCCTCCCAACCCCCACAAAGAAAAATAATAAAAAATAGTTAACAAAAAAGAAAAAAAAAAAAAAGGAACAAACAAAAGCAAACAAAAACAAACTTTAACAAAACACAAAAAAAAAAAAAGTAAAAAAGGAAAAAAAAAAAAAGAAAAAAAACAAAAAAAAAAAAGAAAAAAAAAAAGAACAAAAAAAACAAGGGAAAAAAACAGGGGCAAACCACCACAACCCCCACCCCACCACCCACACACCCCAAATCCCCCGGAGCCCAATAAAAACACCAACCAACACAAAAAACTCGACACAAAAACCCCCAACAACCCAGCCCTCCCCACAACTGTTTGTTTTGTTTTTTTCGTTATCATTGTTATTATTTGTAGTATTATCATCTGGAGTGTTTTGATGGCTGTTATTAATGCCATGATTATCCTCAATGTCATCATATGATATTAGCATTATCATTATCAGTATTGTTATCGTTATCATATCCTATCATCATATGTTGTATACATTGGCATGGTTATCATGAATATCATTTTTGCTATTATCATTATCCATATCATCACCATCTCCATTACCATCCTCATCAATTAGTAGATATATATATGAGTAAGAGAGATATGAGTATATACATATATATATGAGAGAGAGAGAGAGAGAGAGAGAGAGAGGGAGTGAGACAGAGACAGAGAGAGACAGAGACAGAGAGAGACAGAGACTTGGAGACACAGAGACACAGAGAGAGAGAGAGAGAGAGAGAGAGAGAGAGAGAGAGAGAGAGAGAGAGAAAGAGAGAGAGAGAGAGAGAGAGAGAGAGGAGCAGGAGAGAGAGAGAGAGAGAGAGAGAGAGAGAGAGAGAGAGAGAGAGAGAGAGAGAGAGAGAGAGAGACAGAGGGAGAGAGAGAGAGACAGGGACAAAGCCATCTTCATCACCACCACCACCATCATTCTCACCCTTTACATCACCATTAAATCCGTCCCCGGGACAATAAACCTGGATCATTCTCCGGTGCAAGCTTCACACATGCTATTATGACGAAACTCGACGGGACAAAAACCCTAATCGAATTCCCTCCCACGCCCGTATGCTTCCACGGAATCGCGTATTCTAAGACACCCTCCTTCCCTGATGCGAAGGGAAGGTAGTGGAATATCCCTCGAAGTAGGTTGCAGCGTAATAGACTTCATTAACATAAAACTGCCTCCATTTATGAGTTAATTCTCGTCCTAGATCTTGGGGAGAGAGTGTCTATGCATTCAGTCAAGGGGAAAAAAGGTTCTATTATGTGATGCCTTGCACGTCGACGCGTGTTTCAGCAAATATTGTAAAACGTGCTTTCACATATTATGTCTTATTGCATAGTGGATTACACAGGCTTCATTTTACATACGCAGGCATTGCTTCTTTTTAAAAATAAGGATGTAATTATTCAGACTTCCTTAACTGCACATGGCGAGTTCTAGACATCAATTGACAAAAGGATGACCGAAAACTACAAAGTGAGTAAGCCGGGTGGAGACTGAGCGAGAGAAAGACACGCACACACGCGCACACGCACGCACGCACGCACGCATGCACACACACACACAGAAAGTGAGAGAGAGAGAGAGAGAGAGAGAGAGAGAGAGAGAGAGAGAGAGAGAGAGAGAGAGAGAGAGAGAGAGAGAGAGAGAGAGAGAGAATGAGAGAGAGAGAAACGAGAGAGAGAGAGAGAGAGAGAGAGAGAGAGAGAGAGAGAGAGAGAGAGAGAGAGAGAGACAGAGAGAGAGAGAGAAAGAGACAGAAAGAGACGGGAGAGAGAAGAGAGACAGAGAGAAAGAGAGAGAGAGAGAGAGAGAGAGAGAGAGACGGAGACAGAGAGAGAGAGAGAGAGAGAGAGAGAGAAGCGAATAAAAGAGAGAGAGGAAGGATGCAGACATACAGACAGACAGACAAGGAAAGAAAGACAAAATGCTCAGACAACAGAACGGCATAGAAACCCACAGAGAGACACCAACAGAGACAGAAAGAAAAATAACACCACACACACAAAAAACGCAATCGAGCCAAATCAAGACACAAGAGGAAGACAGATCCTGCATGTGGCGTTATAAGGACGCCTAAGAGTAGGGTGAGGCTGCCATTAATCAAGAAACACGAAGCTCTACTCCCGACACGTCACATCCGAAAGCACACGCGCGCCCTCGCCCTGTGCAGAAACACCTCCCAGAACTTCCTTTTTCCCCCTCAGAGAAGAGACGGTTGATCTGCCATGCCAGTGGTGTTTCTTCAATTGAGCTGACATGGAATTTCGTCTCATTTCGGCATACCTGTACTATTGTGCATTGCGTCGAAATATGAGTGTCAGGCAGCAGGTTTATACTTGTCTTGTAGCTGCGGCCAAGTATGGTAGCTTATGCAGGTGTGTTGGTGTTTGGAGCACGTTGGGGTAGGAGACCAGGGTTAAGTTACGAATGGAGAGATAGCATGGGAGAGACAGAGAGAGAGAGAGAGAGAGAGAGAGAGAGAGAGAGAGAGAGAGAGAGAGAGAGAGAGAGAGAGAGAGAGAGAGAGAGAGAGACATAACCACAATACTCATCCAAAAAGTCAAAACCATGGTATTCTTTCTCATTCATAATCACGAACCTTCCCGTGTATATATATACTGTACAGGAAGAACACGCATACTGTCGTGCATACACATAAACAGCCAGGCACATCCACCTCGGCACTCCCACGTGCTCGATTAGAAGAAGGACACATAGCTCAAACAGCCCACGTATAGATATAGGTGGGTATCGCGCTGTACTAATAGGATATTGAGGCGTTGTAGTGACAGACCGATACCTATATTGAGACAGATGTATGGACATATCTTGTCCAACATGATATATGTGTATATATCTTGTTAGATAGACGGGGATCGAGACGGATCGAGACAGACATTGATATATAGATATATTTAATGTTTAATAGCTACTCAGATATCAAGGGGAGACAGGTATTAGACAGACATACAGATACCCTGGGACAGATAGAGAGATAGAAAGCATGTCTATTATCATATAAAAAAATGAATAGATTAAGTCGCCTTCTCTCTTGGATGCTCATGACATACGGAGTGTCAAGAAGGAAGCAAGGAGTATTTTTTTTTTTTTTTTTTTTTTTTTTTTTTTTTTTTTAGAAATAATGAAAGCTTTTGAGCCTTTGCTTAGAAGGATAAACTTTGTTGTGTTTATGTCTTGAGGTGCTATCAGGGATGTTATGCAGAAAATACAACACATTAGCATATATACATGCCATTTTTTAGGTTATACGTTGGTGATAATCATATGTAGGTTGACTTGATAATTGCCACAGCCAGACATAACCTGTTAAGAATCCATCACTATATATATCGTCCCAATAGAACTCTTTAGTTCTTGAAATGACAAACCAAGAGAAGGAAAGAACAGACCTAAATACAAGGCGTTGAGAAAAGAAAACTGAATGAATCACTGATAAAACCAAAATAACGATCCAGATGGAGTGCTAGTAAATCGATGTAAACTGAATCCCCTGGTTATATCCATTATATGTTGAGTTTCTCTCTCTGTCCGGCAAAGGAACTGAGAAATCAGCTATGAGGCAACAAAAAGAAGAGAAGAGCTAATATAATAAGCCTGATGATGACTGAGCAGAAAACATAAGACAAAGGTAGTATGGAGAATGATGAAGGGAGGAGGCATGAAAGATGGGAGAGTATGCATATATATATATATATATATATAATGACGATATATGACTATTATGATGACATAAAAGAAGATGTTGTCAGTGAGAATATTGTGAAGGATATATGTTAAAACAAAGGTCGTGTCAGTTATACTTATGGTTATGGCGTATGGTACAGCAGTCAAATGACGAGTAAGATAAAGGTAAAATGATATGGCTTATGGTGCGTTTTTATGAGTACGTCCAGAAAATGTAGTAGGAATACGAAAGTAAGA
>NC_091571.1:26611412-26636412 GCF_042767895.1 Penaeus vannamei | reverse complement strand
ATTCCTCCGTAGCACACATTACAGTTCATTTTGATTTGTAGGTTTCTTTCATTAACTTGTAATTTCTTCACAAGAAATACTTTCTTTTTTTTTGTAATAAATCACCTTTTGAGATTCAACGAGGCGAGAGATTCCAATATACCATTAAATCCAGGTTTGGATCAAGTGACTGGATGGTGAGTGTCACAAGTCTCTTTCAAGCCTGGCATTTCTATTCGAGAGTTATGCTCCGAAAAAAATAATAAAAAAAATAAAAACAAAGAGTGTGTAAGGACTAGTGATTTGGCTTGCCGGGGTGGACTGATATGGGTGCGCATAGGCATCCGAGGTGCATGGGCGTCTTGCGGTGGAGTTGTGCACAGAACACTTGTCAATCATAAATCCTTCAATTCCTTCTTTTTTTAATCTCAAATGTTTGATCAAAATGATAACCAATCAAAATATATTACATCTAATTAATGGGGGCACATGTTTTGTGCATCTTTCTTTTATAAAAAAAAAAAAAAAGAAAAAAAGAAGAGAAAAAAAAAGGGGAAAAAAAAGTGCAAATGAAGTGTGAATTAACAAGGTTTCAGTGCATCGGGAAAAAGAGAGGTGAGTTCCGCTCATGCACCCTCGGACGGCTTTCACATACACCCATTAGCCTCTCTCAATGTCAGCACCCTGGACGGCTCTGCTGCGTTCTGCATGGGGGATCCCTGAGACCACTCACCCTCTCGCCCACATAACACAACCCTCTTTTGAGAAGCTTAAAAAACACATGAAACTGCAAAGTTACTGTGATCTCCATAACGATCTCATTGAAAATTAAAAGTAAAAATTACGTACATGTATATATGTATATATATGTATATCAGCAAAGAATTTGACATTCTAATATTGAGGGTTGAGGACTTGCCGGTGGAAGCGAGTTGGGAGGGTCCCCGCGCCACATCTCGCGGCCGACCCACTCACCACTCTCATGAGGCCACTTATTATGTTCTTTGGAATAACCCAGCGTCCTCTAAAATTGCTCATCATTAACATAATATCACAAGAGTACATCTTGTTTACCAAAGGGGTAATAATTAGCTTAGATATCAATGGAATGTTTACCAATAACAGCCTTCATGAAAGTGGTGTGAAACTGAGAAAAAATATATCAGGAAATGTAATGCAATAAATTAAAAATCTCTTCTGTAGAAAACATAGAACACTAAATTCGATAGTACCATCTCTTCGTCTCTTCCCAAATAATCTTGTGCACAGCGCAAGACGGAAGAGAGGCAAAACAACGACGCACTGTGAGCTACTACAGTATAGAAATTGGAAAGACATTGGAAAAAAGTTTCTGGGCAAAGAAAAAGTTTGTCATAGACTCCAATTCTGGGCATTTTATAAAGCTTTAGATACCTGTGAGTAGTTCCATACTAAATTTTAACTGTTACTGCTTAACATTCAAATTAGGTGAGACAGAGCACATTAATTTTTTGGGGGTGGAACTATCTCAGCTGATATACATCCTTAAAGAATGCTACAGATATTGGCCACAGCCTATAATACATACCACAGAAAAATTCAAGTAAAAAAGTTTACACTTTGCTCCTATCTCACTTCTGTTTTATCTAATGGTACCTTTTAAAGTACCACAGACAATTTAGTACCACGGAGCTCAGTGCAAAAGTATCATCACAGAAGACAGTCAAGTTTTCGTAGCTCTTCATGTTTGACATCGTGGAATCGTAGAGTTAAAGAGAAAAATTAAGAACAAGGATTTTTCAGCATCATAAATTCTATACTTCACATAAAAATGATATAGATATATATAACAAGGAAACAACAATTCAGCTAGAAATATCAGTTGATAACAAATTAGGTTAGCAGAGGTAGATGATGAAAAGATCTGTATAAATATAGAGAATGAGAAGAAATTGAGAATACTGTAAAAATTTATTGTAAATAACTCTACGGTACCACAACGCCCTACTTGGTTAGTTGCTGGCTGGCAGGTACTTTGTGGTGGGAGTATTGGTGTCACGACTGGGCCAGTGGTGCAGGGTAGCTTCAATTACCACCAAGTTATCAAAAATATAATAAATGACATGATTTTAAAATCTATATGAAAAAATAGAAAAAAAAAGAGTCAACTATCTCATCTTTCTGATAACATGACATTACAGGAGGTTTTGAATGTCTGGTAGCGTAGACATGAAGTCCCACAGCCACTCCAGATGCCCTTGGACAGCCTCCCCTTGTGATCATGTTGCACAACTCCCCAGCACGGTGGAATTGTCACAGATTCACAGAGCCAAATCTAGACCAGAATTCTCCAACACCACAGAATGATATGCACATTGGTGGGCTTCTAGGAGCTAATGATTTTTTTTCTTCTTTTTTTTTGTTATGGATCTCCTTCTTTTCTTTTTTCTTTTTTTTAACATGTTCACTTTAAATGGCATAACTTTGACAGGTGACTGACCAGTCGGTGTCTGGAACTGTCACTCATCTGTCAAGACATATTCCATTCAAGTGTCTGATTCTGATGATACCTATTGCTTTGCTAAGATAACCTGTTGTAGGTTTCTTCTTTTGTGCATTTGGTTTTACAGAATCCTGGTCTGTGGCAGCTTCTGGCACCTCTACAACCGCTGCTGCTCTGCCTATGTTGCCACATGTTATATCACTATTATATTTTCTTAGTATAGCCTCAATGATACTAACCAGCAGACTGAAAACTGAGCTATAAAATTCTTTGAAATACAAATTTAAGAACAATTAAGAGTTAACAAAGGTAAAAATCTTCTGACTCTTTCCATTTGTGAGAGAGAGCAGAGACAAACCATAAATACTAAAATAAAAGTGCACAAACTTGCTATATAGTGAAATATGCAAACGTACACAAACACTTGGTCAAATTAAACATGAAATTTCTTTGGACATTCAGGTAACAAGAAAATATATTAGTCGTATCAGTGGCAACTGGCATTGCTGGACACATGGCATGGGAGAAAATATAAAAAATACTGCTTCTGAGAGTATATCCATGGAAGACAGCTTATAGCTTAAGAGTCCATGCCACAGCCTCTGGTAACCTCCCATCAGGTATATTGGCGGTGGACGCAATGACTCAGCGAAAGGTAACTCATGTCGCACATTATCAGATTTCTTATATTTTCATTTTACTACTCTACCCAGCGGACTCACATTATAATTCTAATACATTTGGTTGTTAAGAGGTTTGTTAGATATAATATATATATCTATATATATAAATTATATATTAAAAAATAAAAAAAGATGTCCTTGAGTTGCCCCTTCCAAATTTAAAACTTGCTAGGTGATTCCATCTTCTTGGTTCTACTCTGTGTGACAATGAATGAGTACATAAGGTGGGATGAGTTAGAGACGTCCACTTGTCACAGCCATGGGAATGTCATCCCTTCAGAGTCACAAACTGCAGGTCCATATTTTGTAGTCATGGCAAACTGGTCATTACCTCCTTTTTTATCTTTTTTTTTCTTCCTTTTCTTTTATTTTTGCCCTGATCACGCCATTTGTACGCACATTGTGAGCCTGAAGCAACGACGCATACCTGAGGGAGATGCAGCAACTGACGCTGAACACGAGGTTGTACTCCAACCTGTGGAAAAATATTCAGTTACTTTTTGCTGTGCGACTATAGAAGTTACATCTTGGTGTTCAAAGAGTATACCTAGAAAAAGTACATTTGATAAATGGGCAAAAACATATTTCCTATAAAATTCTAACCACTCTCAGCATCCTATTACTAGTCATATACAATATGTGGCATAACATAGTAGCTATGCATATATTTAGATAACAAAATTAATTACATCTGATCTTTTCTGCTTTTGTATTACCATTACTGTTTCTGCTTTTATATTAATTTATATTTTTCAGTCAATTTCATCTTACAAAACAATGAAGAAATTAAACAAATACAATCATAAAACTCCTCAATTTATTTGCAGGTAAAATCTGAATTGTATTCACAGTCATTAAGCATTTTGGAAAGTAAATAACAAAAGACTAGAAAGTGTAACTTGCCTTAACTAATGGTCCCCTCTTAACAGCTCAAAGAGAAAATTGAAACTTGGCACATCTCCCTCCTTCTTCTTCATAGAGAGCATTTCCTTACTCGCCTGAAAGGAAGAAAGGGAGTTAAAACGGCATTTTAACTGTGCAGAACTTTGTGTGCACATATAAATATGTGGGAGAAAGGATGAAATAAATTTATAAGCATTAGGATGGAAACTTTAATCATTGCAAAAAAGAAGGATTTTGTTGTATGAGTAGTATTATTTCACTGTGTGAGATCAACTTTGAAATACTGATTCTAACCAAGAATAATTCATATAATTCTTCGATATGCATACTATAACTTCTTTCCTTTGCACAGTGTACATGAATGCTGAAGATAGAAAGAAAGGAAGAAGAAGAAAAAGAAGAAAAAAGAAAGCTTTAGCTACTCACCTGACACGTGCGTTGGAGTTCAGGGATGCGGAGGAGAAGTTCCCCAAACTTAGGCGGCAGGTGTGGGTAGTGTGAGAGTGTATACTCTTGCAGCGCTTGGACCACTTTCTCTTGAGAGTAACGCACTTTCTCACCATCCTCAAGCCCAGACACGTCTACTGATGAGGGAAGAGTGAGATCAGTCCTTCAAAAAAAGTCCTGTATTTTCCAACTGCCTTGAGCTTTGTGATGTGAAACTGTTCTTTTGATCATAATAAGTAATCTCTGTGTTATTAATAATTTATATCTACAGATGGTAAAACATTTAAAGTACACATACTGCTTTTAGAAATATTTATAAACATGTAAATTAACTCAGATTGCTTTAGTTACAATATTCATAAGACAGCTTGCATATTGTTCTCTGCATCAGTATTATTCTCACCTGAGTATAAAAGAACAATGACCTTCATGGCCATATACTCATATTTGTCGACCTGGAGCCGACGCAGCTGTTGGGTCAAGTTGAGCATGCGTTCAATACAGGGTCCGATGCCCATGACCTCAGCCTGCTCTAAGGTCATAGTACGACCCGAACTGACCCGGATCTCGCCTGGGGACTCCATGGAACGGAAGCAACAGGACAGGAGGAGGAGCTCACACCAGGAGTTGATCAGCAGGCAGATCTGATCATCAATCTGATAAGAAACACAGTATATAATCACTAATAAATTCACAATACATCATCAAATCTTTGTTAACACCAAATAACTAATAAGTAAAGGAAAATGATAGCAACAGACAATGTAAACAATAATTTATCTTGGATTCCATTTGGTGAATTCTAATTTTATTTCTACCAATATTAATACTCTCAATGTGAATACTTTCCTTGCCAATTCAGAAATGACTGACATTTTCAGGTCATGATAACATACAATATACTAATGTACCTTCAATTATAAATGCAATACACTAAGTTGACATTATATATTCCTTGCAATCATTCAGATACAATTGCAAATTTCCTAATATGGAAACTTACTGTAATGTGCCTGAACAATGGTAGAGACTTGCACCATTTAACAATCTTATACAGTCTGTGGTCAGCAATGGTGCACAGATTATTCAGGAAGTTGGGAGAGTTGTTTTCCATGGCTTCCCTTGCGGCTTGCTCAGACTGACGAAGTTGTGCCATTTCACTCTCACTGCAGTGCCATAGGTGTTCAACATCATGGATTTGCTGTTAAGAAAGGTTTTTAAATATCAAGAACTTTGTATAGAAATTATATGTTTAGGTTAATCATAGGATTCTGGTACATGTTACAATCAAATATATATTTATCATACTAATGACAATGAGATACATGATAAGTAGTTAGCTATAAGGAAGAAATCATCACATATCCTGCTTGAAATCAGAAGATTTAAAATTACCCAACAGCAACCTGACAGATCTTTCATTTAACTTTTACTATTAGAGACAATTAAATACTGCCTTAACTACAACAAATAAATGTATGCAAACAGACACCAAAAGGGGTAATTATGCAAAATCCTACCTGTAAGAGCAGAGGGATGGGGGGCTTCTCTGGAGGTGGTGATGGTTTAATCTCTTCGCTGTCTGATGGTTCAGCTTTGACAGCAGAAGCATCTGGAAGCCTTTGTTGGTCTAGATGGTGGGTAGATGGTTGAGGTGTGACCAAGGATGGTGGAAGAGGATATGGTGCACACTGATATGTACTACGCCCACCTCGTGTTCGGTCTTCACGGATGGCTGTTTGAGAGAGAAAGAGATTGTGAGATTAGTAAAGTAGAATAAAGACAGAAATTTGCATTAGATTAAACAATTTGGATTTAAAATAGATGCAAAAGAGAAAAGTGAAATATTTGAAAGCTATGAAATCAACTTATTACAAAATCAAATACAAGAGCCATAGCTACTATTTCCTGGAGGAAGATGCTATTTCATCTCATAATGTCACACAAATATTCACAAAATATTTCCTGTATAAATTAGTAGCCTAATAGTAATAAAAAATAATTATTATACCTTCCAGTTTCATGCCCATGCAAAGACACTTTTCAAATCTACAGCCAGGACATTTCTTCCTTGTACTGATAGTGATTGGACAAGAGGAACCGCGCATGCAAACGTAGTTCTTCTTGTTCTGTACTGTCCGCTTGAAAAATCCTTTACATGATTCACATGAAAAGATGCCATAGTGGAAGCCTGAGATTTTATCTCCACAGATGGGACATGGGCTGTTTAAGAGAAAAAAATATTGTAAATATTGAGCATATGTATGCATATGGAATGTCAAATTATTATATGAAGTGTGGCTAAATGTGTAAATGTCTAAATAAATAAATAAATAAATAAATAAATACATATGTATTTATAGAGAGAGATATAGATAAAGATATATATATACTTCTTGGTCAAACCAAACATGTACAGTATCTGGGAGGGAAAAAAACTGCCACAATTTCCTAAACCAGATCTGTCCAATTTTACCTCAACTTTTGCCAGTAATTAGTAATTTGCATACCTGTTGATGAGCTGTTGCCTTGTTATGCCAGACTGGGCAGCAATCACTGAATGTTGTGATAGGTCAGCTGCCAGTCGCTCATCCTCCTTGACTTCCTTCGAAGAATCTGGGTGACCTCCAAGATTGTGGGACTCTCGTAGATCTAAAGGCGCGCTGTAAAGACCTCCAGCTCCTGGGTACTGGCTGGGATGGCTAGTGTGGCTTGGAACGCGGCCCAGGTTGGGGGACTGATGAGGTGGCATTTGGTAGGTGATATGGCGTTGCTGGATGGGCGACTGCGGAAGAATAGATAAAAGTTAAATTTCTTTATGAGGAGAGTATCAATTAAATGTATATATACTTGTGTTCTGTGCTAGTATGTGGATTTTTTTTTCTTTATAGATATGCTATTACTTGGTACCTGACTATTCCTAATATACAGCAAAGGTTTTTAGTTACATTCAATATTTAGAGAGTAATATGCTTACACAATAACCAACCTTCCTTATTAGAGTATACAATAATTCTTTCACTTCAATAAATGATTGTAAAACTATTAATTTATAACAATGGTTGATTTTCCAGTCTCACAATTATACACGTCATTCAGGTACCCCTATACAAGCAAAAACTTACCTGTGAAGGAGAGTAGTGTGTAGGAGAAATGGGTGATGGAGCAGAAGAGTAACTATTGTAAGAGCCGCCATACTGGGACGCATCACTGTTATTGCGACTGAGTCCTGTTGATGGTGTGTGGCTGTTGAAGAGAGAAGAGGTTTCTTTATTTATCATACTATTATCTTCTATTACCTATCATTTGCTAGTTGTTCAACAAAAGCCTCCATTTCAAACTTTAATATTCTTTTGTAATGAATAATCTTTGGGGCAGTTGATTTTTATGCATAAAGATGCATTGGTACTTGCATACAGCTTATCTATATATTTATTCTAGTGCCTTTTCAAATATGTAAACATGTTTATACAACACAAAACTATAATACTGCAGTCACAAAAACAGTTTACAGAATGTTAAGCATGTCAGGCATATTACCTAAATAAACTAAAATACCTTATGATAAAATAGTTTTCACCATAAAACATAATAAGAAACCCTAGTCACTTTTTGTTCATATTCAGTTAACATCAAAGACCTTGAATACAGTAAACATAAGTCAAATGTTCTTAATAACCTGTCTGGAATAAAATTACAAGGATATGAAACAAAGGGCACAGTTTTATGAATTCTTGGAAAACATTTATGTTACAAGCAAATAACTGATAGGACAAATTCAGCAGTTTTTTCATGTTTTTTTTTATACTAATGCTAGATTATGAATTCACTAGAATTTATAATCTAGCATGAAGAGATAAAATACACAGCAACAAAGATTGTTTTAGAAAATGTAACTCGAGTTCAACAATATTAATCATGATATTTCTCAGTTCACAGTAATTGATCATCATTTAAGACCTGAAACAGGCAGAAGAAGAAAAAAGAAAAAGAAGAAGACAAAAATGGGATGAGAGAAACTATATGAAAAAATATTAAAAGAAATGTATCCTTTAAAACCAACTTATTAGAAATGTGAAAATAAAGAAAATGCAGAGAAAAAAATAACTCCTCTATATAGATGAAAGGAATAAATCAAACAAAAAAAATATAAAGAAAAAAGTGTTACAATCACAACTACATTCTTCAACAAACAGTCTTGGACTAGCCTATATGTAAATGGGAACAAAAAATTTGAGAAAAAATAAGAAGAAACAGAAATATGATACCCTAAAACATCAATTCTGGGGTATGTTATATGGGCTAAAGAAGGTGCAGGGGTGTGGCAAAAATGACCATTAAAGGAGTGCAGAGGTTTGGCAAAAATGACTAATATAGGAAGGAAATAATATATATGATGAATTTTTGGATGATATTCTTCTTAATTGTGGGCATATTCTATTGAAACAATAAAATAAAATACAATAAAAACTAATAATAATCACTTCCTTTGATGTGAGGAGCAAAGTGTTTGGTCTGAGGGAATAATCTCTTGCTGACTTGTATTTCATCATTTTCCTGACTTACATTTTGCAACACTGACATTATTTAACAAACTGGGGTGTGTGGAGGAGGCTTAGAGGTTCTCTTAAGAAAGAAGAATTTTGGTGTGGATAATGATTCTAACCAAAGAAAAAGGGAAATACATATTCATTAAAACAAATTGAATTGAAATGTGAAAACTTTAAGAAAATGTGTATTTGTTCAAAAAGTCTATATGAAATTGGAACATTAAAAAGGAAACTTAAAGCAGATAAAGATATGTTATTCCAAGCAACCTGTATAGAAGTAGTTATCTAAAAAAAGGAAATCTAGATTTTATAAAAAAAAAAGAAAGTATACTTCCAAAATATAAATAAGAAAATGATTCAACTCACCTGTATGGAAAAAAAAACACAAAGAAAAATATATATCCATTGCTAACACATGTATGGAAAATGATGTAAAAAAAATCCTCATGTAACCCACCTGTATGGAGACGAGAATCCCGACACATGCCTGCTGGGCCCGGGTGACTGCGTGGGAGAGTAAAGGTGTGTGGGTGAGTGGGTGTGCGGGTGGAGGCGAGGGAGGAGGGGGCTCTGGGAGGGGGTATAAGGCCCTGGGTGAACCTCACACCCAGAGTCACTCCTTGGAGGCACCGGGGAGTCAGTCTGAGAAGCAGGCTGGGACGAGAAGACGGTCTGCTCTTCGCTGCCACTCTCTTCGACTTTTACCTGGGGAAGGGGAGATGGTCAGGAAAGTTCTTCAAGACGTTTGTGCAGTTGGGTCTCAGGGTTGGATTGCCCAGTTTGGGGTTCGAGGGTCATATTTTCTATTGTTAACAAGTGGCATGTGCGTCTTTTTCCTAACATCATATTATCATTAGTGTTGTTATTATCATCAGAATTAAATATTCTTAAAATTTCTTTTCCTTCCGGTTCGAATGACTAAAACTTTTTGTATGAAATATATGGTTTATTTGATACTCTTGCTATTCATTGGGACACATGTACAATTGAGACAATAATACCTATATAAATTGTACGCCCCATCCAAATAAAAGAAAAGAAGAGAAAAAAAACTATCACTCCCCTTGTTCATAGTCCCCAACCCGTCCACTTCACTCACAGACATGTACACACCCGCACACCGAAAGGAGAGAGAGAAAAAAAATGAAGAAGAAAAGACTTCATACAATCCATACAGACTCATCAACAATCACGCATGCATCCCAGTAGCAACATTAACAACCATATCAGCCTCGGAGACGCATCATTTCCCGAGCGAACCGCCCGCTATCACCGGCCAGTTGCGTCACCCGAACCAGAGTTTCCGGCCACGACCAGCGCCCGCAGAGGAAGTAAATGGCAACGCCTCTGTGCACGTCTCGGACACGCCGCTTCCCATCAAACATCGTTCTCCTCCTCTTCATCTTAATCATCTCCCTCCTCTACTTCCCCTCTCTCCTCGTCGTCGTCTCCCTCCTCCCCCCTCCATACTTCCCCTTCACCCCGCCCCCCTCCCCAAGAGCGTTGGTGGGATAGCGGTGCTCTTGTCGAGTTTATAACCGCAGGTGAGAGAGAGAGAGAGAGAGAGGGGGAGGGGAATGGTCGTCACGCTGGGAGGGATTCCGCTGACGGTCGATACCCTCCCTATGTGTGGGGGGAGGGGGGAGGGGGGATGAAGAAGAAGGGAAGGAAGCGAAGGACGATAGGGAAGAATGAGGGAGGGGAAGGAGTAGGGGCAATGGGAGGATTAAGAGGGGGAGGAGGAGGAGGAGGAGGAGGAAGAGGAAGAGGAGGAGAACATGAAGGTGTCTCCTGTTTTTTGGTATTTTTCCTATACTTATTTTTCGTTCGTGTCATTTCTAAATTCACATTGTTTCCATCTCAAAGCTTTTAGCTGTGCTATGCAAACTGAAAATCGGACATAAGTTTTCTTTCTCCTTTTACTATTACACAAAATAAAGTGCTGTAGGACGTCTACATATGTATGAATATGTTTATAAATAAATATATATACACAATATATATATATATATATATATATATATATATATATATACATATAATGTATGTACGTATGTATATATATGTATAAATGAATGCATATATATATATATATATATATATATATATATATATATATATATATATATATATATATATATATATATGCAAGTGTGTTTGTGGCTGTTTGTATGTATGTATGATGTATAAGTATGTATGTATGTATGTATGTATGTGTGTATGCATGATGATGATTATATATATATATATATATATATATATATATATATATATATATATATATATATATATCTCTGTGTGTGTGTGTGTGTGTCTGTGTGTGTGTGTGTGTGTGTGTGTGTGTGTGTGTGTGTGTGTGTGTGTGTGTGTGTGTGTGTGTGTGTGTGTGTGTGTGTGTGTGTGTGTGTGTGTGCACGTCTATATCTTCCGAGCAACTTATCAAACCCGAGATTTAAAATTTCTCTTCTGAACTATCTCGAGTCCTTTTTCCGCCCAAGGCCGTGAGGATTTCCACCGGAAAGGCGATCCCGTTATATTTCGTGTCCTAGAATGTTTATAACGGATTTGATGCAGTGATAGTTATTCTTTCTTTCTTTGTTATCATTCCGGTCTTTAAGAAATGTGCTCTTTGTTTATACATTGTCCAGGAACAGAATCAAATGAATTCAAATTGGCGTAGCGACTGACAAACGCCATACAGTGTAATTCCTCATTATTCCCGACACGTTTTCTGCACACGCCAATAAAACGCTTCCGAAACGTGGTGTAACGGGGTCTTCACTCACCGCTTCGGAACTTTTGCCTAACCTTTTTTTTTAACGTTCTCTTTCACTTCTCTACGCAACCTTCGCTTATCTTTCTCTCGGAAAACGTCTCATATCTTGCTCTTAGCACTGATTCTTATCTCTATTTCCCTCCCCCTTCTTCTTTTTCCCTAATTTCCACCTTTTTCCCCCTAAAACTAAACGCCGAATATACACGAGAGGCTATAATGGTACCGAGAGTTTACACCGTGTTCCAAAGCAAACGCATGTAGGGAACATTGTTTACAAACCGGTGCACGTGGCTTCTGACGTCAGAGGTTGAAGGAGGGGGGGGATAGGGAGGGGAGGGGTAATGGCTGGGGGGAGGGGGGGAAGGGGGCAGGTGTTGGCACGTACAGACACGTGGGGGCGTTGCTAGGTTGAGGCGAAGGACCGAAATAGGATTCCGTACTCCAAGGCCGCTTTCGGAAGGGCATGACTAAGTCGCGAACGGCCTTCCCTCTTTCTCTATTATTATCGCATACGGAAACGCAGAGGCCTGGGATGTGTTTACAGCGGGGGCGGCGAGGAACAAAGGGGAGAGCGAGGGGGTGCTGGGCTTGAGTCACATACCCGATAAAACAATAGTTCGCGTTGTTCATATTGTTCATGTCGGCTGGATGCATTTCTTTCTTTCTTTCTTTCTCTCTCTCTCCACGTAACAATTTCCTATATATTCATACGTGACCTTCGAGCCAAATAACGCTTTTATATGTACCATGTTACAATAAGCTGATTGAAAACAGACCCCGCTTCCATCCAGGAATGCGTTTTCTTCGTAGAGATTTCAAAATATCCGCATCGTTTATCACTGTACAGCGTCCGTTCTGTTGAATAGATTTGTGAACTAGAACAGAACTGCTTCTGGTTATTTCATGGAGGCAGAAGTCGCTTTTATGGGATTATTTTATTCTTGGTACGACTGGACTGTACTCATGCTGACAAATGTAGGAAAGGTATGAATGAGAGTTGATATCTTAAACAATATCAAAAGATGTATTTAACTGGATTCAATTATCTATCTTCGTTCGAAATGCAAAAAAAATATATCTTTCTGGTGAAAATGTATTCGAAACCGGTAAAATACACCTCTGGTATTCTGAAAATATTCATTCACATTTTTTTTCTTTTTTACATATACCAGGTACGACTGTAGCTCTCGGCCTTTTCCAGGATACATGCTGTCGAGTGTTCAGGTGAACTCTGTCTGCACGTTCATGTGCGCGCGTATACTGTATATACATAAATACCAGTATTATGTATGTAGGTTTATACGTATATATGTATGTGTATGTATGTATGCATGTATGTATATATATACGTATATATGGATATGTGTATGTATGCATTTATGTATATATGTATGTGTGTATGTATGTATGTGTATGTACGTATGTATGTATGTATGTATGTATCTATGTATGTATGCATTTGTGTGTGTGTGTGTGTGTGTGTGTGTGTGTGTGTGTGTGTGTGTGTGTGTGTGTGTGTGTGTGTGTGTGTGTGTGTGTGTGCGCGCGCGTGTGTGTGTATGTAATCACATCCCCCCCCCCAGCTCCCAGAGTCCACTAAGTGAATCAGATTAAGAGTCACGTGGTGGCCGGAGCGGGTTTACATTCTCGAGTGAACACCTGCACTTTCTGGCGTTTCGCGTTCCGCCTTGTAGTGACACAGCGCCCACGTTTGCCACTAAATGCAGCCGCCTTCTTCAAAAGCAAAGAGAAAGGGGAGAAAAGAATACGTATTTATAAACCAAGGAGGTAGTTATAAGCAGCCCATTCGCTTGATAAACGTAAGAAGAAAGAAAGAGGCAAGGGATAGCTGGGGCGTGAGATCACCTTGGCCAATGAGACCGACGTCGAGAACTGGCTGTACATATATTAACCTCATGATCTTCCGTGATCTTAACCTCTCCGCTCCCACCTGTCACCCTTCCCTCCCCGCTCTCCCTCTCCTCCCTTCCACCCATCTATCCACCAATCAGTCCATCTATCAATCTATCTCATGATCTTCCGTGATCTTAACCCCTCCACTCCTACCTGTTACTCTTCCCTCTCCTCCCTTCCCTTCATCTATCCACCTATCTATCAGTCTATCCACCTTCTCCATCTATCTCTCTCTCAATCAAGCCATGTGCCATCCTCCTCGCCCTCGCCGTGGGCACAAAACAAAGGGCCAAATGAGAGCTAAGTGCCGCTCATGAGCACCGATGATGGCGTATTAGAATTTCATGCCGTGACCTTGGCTCTCCGCGTGGCTCTGAAGGTGAAAATTGGCGCGGGGCAGAGCGGGCGGTGTTTGCATGTAACGCACGTGGGTTTAGGGGCGCAGGCAGGGAAACAGACCCTGGGGCTGCATGACTGTAACTACTTTGATATAATCTGTGCATACACACACACACACACACACAAACAAATATATATATATATATATATATATATATATATATATATATATATATATATATATATATACTTACACATCTATACATACATACATACACACAAACACACACACATATATATTTGTAAATCTATACATATATACACATACATACATACATATATACATATATATATATATATATATATATATATATATATATATATATATATATGTATATGTGATATAATATAAAATGTTATCAAAGACACTCGTGAACATGCCAACCTCTCCGAACCAACAATACACAAGTTATATCGAAGTGCGATGTAATTAAAATACGGAAAATACAAATGTACCAGAAAATCAAACTCGAAGCGACAAGCCATAAAGAGACCACAACGGGTTTCATTCCGCGGTTTCACTTCATATTTCTCTCTATGGCTATTTCTACGCGATCTGAGCCTTGTAAACTATCTCTAGAATCTCCATTTTTTCTCCGTTTGACCTTGGGGAAATTATATATCGTATGTGAAGTCTATATAAAAAAATATCGAGAGGCGGCAATTCTATAAATCGTAAAAAATATATAAAGATGTTAATGGTGATATCAAAAGCAATTCTGATACTTGTTATGAAATTACTATTACTATTATTTTCATCAAGAGTGATAATACTATTATTTATAATTATGATAATAATAACAATAATAATGATAACATAATAATAATGACAATAATAAAAATAGTAATAATAATAGTAGTAGTAGTAGTAGTAGTAGTAATAATAATAATAATAATAACAACAATAACAATCATCATTGTTATTACAATCATCATCATTATCACTACAATAACAATAACAACCCCCCCCCCCCCAAAAAAAAAAACTCGCTCATCCGACAAAGAAATTTCTAAAATCTCCCCTCCACCCCCTTAATCCTAGCCCCTCCCTGTTCCACCCCCACCCCCCTTCCACCCGTCCACCCTCACCCCCCTTCCACCCGTCCACCCCCACCCCCCTTCCACCCGTCCACCCCCACCCCCCTTCCACCCGTCCACCCTCACCCCCCTTCCACCCGTCCACCCCCACCCCCCTTCCACCCGTCCACCCCCACCCCCCTTCCACCCGTCCACCCCCACCCCCCTTCCACCCGTCCACCCCCACCCCCCTTCCACCCGCCCACCCCCACCCAACACCCCCCGGGGACAAACGGACGCGAAAGGGACCCCCGGCGTTCTGTCCCCCTCGTCGAACGGGCCCTCGAACAAATGACCTTGCCGAGGACACGTAGTAGCGCCGTCCGCGTGGGGTGCGTCATGGCGCGAGACTGACGGATAAATATACAACCACAGTGACACCTGCACTTCCTAGAACCACATGACGTAATGCTCTCTGGTGTGCGTTTGGGGAGAGAGGGGAGGGAGGGGGGAGGAGGGGGAGAGAGGAGGGAAGGGTGAGGGGGATGGGTGGGAGGTGAGGTGGATGGAGGGGGAACGGTGAGCTGGTCGGAGGAGAGGGGAAGGTGAGGTGGAGGAGGGGGAGGGGGAGGGGAAGGTGAGGGGGGGGAGAGGGCAGGGTGAAGTGGAGAAGGGGGGGAGAGGGGAAGTGATTGGGGAGGGGCGTTGGCAGCAGGAGGAGAGGGGTGGGGAGCCAGGAGGGAGGAAAGGTGGAGGTAAGAGAGAGAAAGGAGGACGAGGCGATGGGAAAGGAGAGTAAAACGAGAAGGAAGAAGGGGAGAGACAAAGAGAAGGAGAAAAGAAGCAAGAGCAGAGAAGGAGGGAAGGGAGAAAGGAGGTGCTAGGACAGAAGGGGACAGCAAGGACGAGAAAGAGGATGGAACAAGGAAAAAAAATGACGGCGCGAAGAAGAGGAGGAGGAGGGGAGGCAGTGCGGGGAGACTAAAGTGTGACCGGGCAGACGAAGGTTCCCAGCGAGGGGAAGGAGTTACACGAAGGGGATGATGCCGAGGAGCGACCTTAGGAAAAGGGGAGTTGGAGGAGGTGAAGGCAGGGGAATAGCGGTTGGGGAGGGGAGAGGAGGGGAGGGGTTGGGGAGCCTGGGAGACGAGTTCAGGGGGAGGGGGGAGAGGAGGAGTCTGGGAGCGACTTTTGAAGGGGAGAGAGGCATAGACGGAACAGACGGATACGTGTTACAACGGCTCTTAACACCGGAACACGGGCAGACGTGCGAAATCAATAATGAAATAACTCTGGGGTCTATGAACACGTTAGAATTTGCCTCTGACCGAATCTCTCTCTCTCTCTCTCTCTCTCCCTCTATCTATCTCTCTCTCCCTCCCTTCCTCTCTTTCTCTCCTTCCCTTACTCTCTTTCTCTCCCTCCCGCTCTCTTTCTCCCTGAATTCACCTGAAAACCTCTTTCACCTTCACTTTGTTCATTATTATTACCGACAATAACAGGAACTCTCAGACACGCGAGTTCCTAGGAAACATGTGCGAACACCTGGCTGGCGGAAAACGTGACCTTACAAGGTTGAGGGGAGCAGAGGAGGGCGGGGCGAGGGGAGCAGGGGTGGGAGGGGGGCAGAAGGGACGGGGCGAGGGGAGCAGGAGTGGGAAAGGGGACAAAGGGAGTGGGGTGAGGTGAGTACGGGTGGGAGAAGAGGCACAGGGAGTGGTTAAGGGGGCACAGGGAGTAGGGTTAGGAGAGCAGGAGTGGGAAAGGTGCAGAGGCTGTGGGGATGAGGGGAACAGGAGTGGGAGAGGAGACGAAAGGAGTGGGGTGAAGGATGCAAGAGTGGGAGGGGAGAGCAGGAGTGAAAAAAGGTGACAGAAGAGGTAGGAAAGGGGCAGAAGGAGTGAGGCAAGGTGAGAAAGGGGATGAAGGTGGGGGGGGGAGGTAGGGGGCGGGAAGGAGGGTAAGAATGGGACAAAGAGAGCTCTGAATGCAGGGAGAGAGGGAGCTAAAGGGGGGAGGAGGAGGGGAAAGATGAGAAGGAGGGAATGGACGAGAGAAAGTGGGGAAGACGGCGGAGAGAAGAGGGAAACACAGGGGAAAAGTGGGAAAGAAGTTGGAAGTAGTGGGAGAGGGTGGGGAAGGGGGGGGATGGTGTAATGAATTCACATGTGCGGGGATCGTCTTTCGGAATAAATGCTCTATGCTATAAAATATCTTAGTTTTTGCATGTGTCCTTATATTACGACCAAATACGTTTATCCACACACACACACACACAAACACACACATACACACGCACACACACACACACACACACACACACACACACAAACACACAAACACACACACACGGTCGTGCTGCGTTGTCTTCGTGTATGCTATGTATATACATGTGCATGCGTATGTGCTGAAAGAAAGTCCCCACAGCACCTGACACTGACATGGCAGAGGAGGGGCTGGTTAAAGAAGGGGTGGAGGAAGGGAGGTGGAGAAAGGTGGGAGGGGGAGGGAGGGTGGATGAGAGGGAGGAAGGGAGAGGGAGGGGAGCAGAGGGGGATAGAGGGTTAGGGGGAGGGAGGGGGACAGAGGGTGAGGGAGAGGGAGGAGGAGAGTGATGGAGGGGGTGGGAGGGGGAGCGATTGCGAGAGTGGATGAGGGGGAGGGTGGAGAGAGGGGTGGATGAGGGGGAGGGAGGAGAGTGGATTAGGGGGTGGGAGGGTGAGGGGAGAGTGGAGAGAGAGGGGATGAGGGGGAGGGGTAGGAGGAGGGAGACTGTGTGAGGGGGAGGGAGGGGCAAAGCGGGAGGAGAGGGGGAGGGGGCCAGAGAGGCCAGAGAGGGGCTGGATCACAACCCGGCACACTAGCGGGATTTCTTCCACTATATCCGCTCGGGTTTTCGGAAAATGTTTCTAAATTTAGTCTGTCGCGTGAGGATCGACTGCCCGCCTGCGCTGTAGCCTCTTCCACGGCGCGGGGAATTTCGGAGGATTGGGCGACACATTTCATCTTTATGCACAAAAAGAGGGGGGGGGGGGGACGTTCCCTTCTCCCTTGAGCCACTGAGAGGAGTATTCATCAAATAAAAGAACAGGACCTAACGTCAAACACAATCATACATAACCAAATAAACAAAATAAAAGAAGACATTTTAAAAATGTCACTTACACCAACAAACAAACGCCCTCGCAGCGCCCTCCGGACAGGACAATTCACAGTAAACAGCTTGACAACAAGGGCCCGGGGGCGCAACACATGGCACCATCGTCTCTGTACCTGGCCAGTTATGGCATCCACGTTATGCGCGCTACCCGGTCTTCACGCACGCCGTTTTTCCTCATATTTTTTGTTTTCGTTTCCATATAAAGTAACGTAATATAACAGTCCATCCGAGAGACAGGAAAATTTTTGCTCTCGAATGGCGAGGGGGAAAATCCGCGGGGAAAAAAGCCGTAACAAACGTTTCACTGCATTAGTCAACTGCGCCACAGCGAATCCCACGCGTGACTCACCCTCCAGCGCGTCCCAACGAGCGGGCTCGAAAGGTCAGCCTCACGAAAGGAAATTCGGCGGCGAATCATACTGCAGGTTAATTCCGAGATAATCCGAGCGAATGTTCGGATTTTCGATTACATTACACGGAAGAATATGAGAGAGAGAGAGAGAGAGAGAGAGAGAGAGAGAGAGAGAGAGAGAGAGAGAGAGAGAGAGAGAGAGAGAGAGAGAGAGAGAGAGAGAGAGAGAGAGAGAGAGAGAGAGAGAGAGAGGAGGGGGCGTGCGAGGCGATCTGGGGGTTCACCCCGGATGCTCCACAAAAACCGAGTGACAACGGGACTTGTAGAGTCGTCTACTTAAGTCCAGACGCTGTAGTGGGTGAGTCACACGCTGAATTTTAGTCCCGGATGTTATTATCGAGGTGGACGTATATTTTTCTGTATTTCCCCCGTCATCGTAAAGCTGGAGGTTAAGAGGCTACTGCAAGATTTTTTTCTTTAAAAAAATTCGAGCAGGTTCGCTAGTGTTTGGATTACTCTACACGCAACAACGATCGGACAAGTGTCAAGCAAGTGTTCTTCGCCTGTACGGACACTTGTACATCGGTCTCTACTACTAAGAACCTAGCAGCACGCACACCTGCAGATGCGTGCACTTGTTATAACGAAGGCCAAGGTCACTGTGAGAGGTTGAAGGGGGGGTGTGGAGGGAGGGGAGGGGAGGGGGGAGGACTAGAGCAGCTGCCGTTAATAACGATGCGCTGGATGTGGGCGGGGTCTTTTTTTGTTGTGGCTGCTGTTTTTGCTGTTGTTGTTACTGCCGTTGTTTCGGTGACGTTTGGCGGTGCGGCGTTTGCGGGTTTCGGCTTGGATCGGTCGGCGGGTTAAGATTTCCTTTCGATGCGGAGCGGAGAGGTGCGCGGAAGTGGCCGAAATGTGTCGGTTGTAATGCGGCCCTATCATAACCCGTATCCTTTGTTTTCTTGTTATTATTTTGATTGGGGATGATGGCAACAAGACTAACGATGGCGATGGTAACAACTGCCATGAGAAAGACGACAGAGATGATGCTGGCAATGATAATTACGAAGTCGGAGATGACGATGATGGTAACTCCCTTCTCATACAACACATTTCCCGCGATAGTGAACGTGCTGACTGCATTATTAACGACATCGTGACTGAGCCGAAGTTAATGTCAATAGTAATTTGAACGATGAGAGTAGTATTAGTGCTGTTAACGGTAACGACTGTGGCGGTTCGTGCTGATGGGTTGTTAGCGGCGTAGATGGTTTTATAATGTCGACTCTAAGGGCGTTTTCTTGTCCTTGCTTGATCTGATGTCGAAAGAAAAGTTCTCGGTGAGTTTTTTTTCGGGGAATATATGACGTTAGGGAGGAGGAAGTGCCTGGCAGATGTGCCAACTTAGCCTATGACGACGATGATGGAGATGGTAAAGGTGTGATTGAGGATAATGGTGACTGATGATTTTGGGAGCAGGAGGGGGGGGGGGAGAAGGTCTTGGTGCTGATGAAGGCGTCACAGCGGGCCGCGATGGTGCAGTTGAGAAGACGAGGAGGGAAAGTGACACTGTGGAGGCACCATATTAACATACTCATCGCTATCCAACTGCAATATAAACTTGGGTTTAAGAAAACCCGTTTCCCCTCCCTCTTCCCCTCGTCCAATCTCGTTTCCCCTCTATTTTCCTCCATTCCCTCCCCTCTCAACCTCACCTCCATCCTCCATTTCCTTTTTACTGTCCTTCTCTTACTCATGTCTCCCTTCCTCCCTTTCCTTCTATCTTCTCTCCACGTTTTCCTTTACATCTTACGCCATCTCTCTTTCCCCTCCCTCATTCTATTCTTCTTCCCGCTTCCTCACAACTTTTTTTCCTTTCTTCCTTTCCCCACCCTCTCTCGACTTCCCTCCTTCCTTTCTCCTCCCCCTCCCCCTCCCTCCTCCTAACCACTCCCTCCTTCCCTCCCTTCCCCCTCTTTCTCCCTCTCCCTCTTCGCCCTCCCCTCCCCCTCCCTGCCCCAAAGCCGAGTCAAGGCAGCAGCTGCAATAAGGTCTGCATCTCCCCTGTTTCCGTAGAGACAGCGGGGCCGTGTTCTCCCCTGCCCGATAAGATAGATACGTTCCGAGAGCGTTAGATGTTGCTGATAACACCTGGCTATCTACCCTAGTAACGTAAATGGGGCGTGGAAATGGGGGGGGGTGTTACATGTGCATTGTAATAAAAAAAGTGATTTTGATGTTGATTTTGATGACGGTGGAAGTTAAGATGACGTCTCTTCGCTACAGACGTGATGACGGCGACGAAAAGACCGAAAACGCGTTCTATACATGCAAATGAAAGAGAATACACGCAGCTTTCCCATCCTCGAACACCCTCCATAGGCCTACTTATACGTATCCAAATCGATGAGCAAGTCATCCGCGTCCTCCTCGTAAGCGTCTGAAGTGTGTAGTAATTCGCGAGGGATTGCAGGCGAGGCTCCGGTGTCACACGGGGCGCTTAAGCTCATCCGGGAGAGCTGAGGGTTGCCGGTCGGAGGAGGTCGAAGCTTCAACGTTTGCGAAACCTCATGGCGCCGGGCGGGTGGCGTGGCGCGGGGGACTCGCCCTTCGCTTCGGGGTTGTGGTGGCAGATTTATACATGTAACTACCTATCTGTATCTATGTTGTTTACTCAATCATATATCGCTAATTATAAATATATGTAATATATACATACATATGTGTGTGTGTGTGTGTGTGTGTGTGTGTGTGTGTGTGTGTGTGTGTGTGTGTGTGTGTGTGTGTGTGTGTGTGTGTGTGTGTGTATATATATATATATATATATATATATATATATATATATATATATATATATACATGGTTATATACAAATGTGTATATGCATATAGTCACGTTACCGTTTTTTCAGTATGTTGCGCCATTTAATCTTATCACGGATTTACTATTCATACCCTTGTGGTGCATTTTTTTTACTATTCTATCTATATCTGTCTGACGTAATAAATCCTTTTATCATATCAAATCAAATGATATCGTTTTATCACCTTATATTTTTAACTCGCATTATACTGCTACACGAAGACCGGAGAAGTTGGCACAATCCTCTTAAACTAGACACGAAGGAAACGAACAGGGACCACAGTTCCCTCTCTCTCTTTCTCATTTCCTTTCTTGATGTTCCTTTTTATTCCTCTTCTCTCTCTCTCCCCTCTTCTTTCTTTCCTAATATCCCTTTTCTTCTCCCCCCCCCTCTCTCTCTCCCTTTCTCAGTGTCTGCCTTTCCCTCCTCCTTTATTTCTCTTTTTCCCTCTTCTTCCTTCCTTCGCTCTCTCCTTCTCTCCCTCCATCCCGAAGAGCTGCGCCCTCCCCAGACGTCAGGCGACGCCCCTCCCCCCTCCCCCCTCCACCAGGTGGCTCCCGCGGACGTGGTGGGGAAGCGAAGGTTAAGACGGCAATATTCATCAATGGCTCAACGTGATGATATTATAATCCCCCCTCCCCCTCCCCTCCCTCCCTCCCCCCACACCACCGTCGCCGATTCCTCCACCCGCTTCTTTCTTCCTTCTCACCCTCCGGCTCTTCCTTCCTTTAACTTCCTTCTTTTCCCTTCTCTCTTTTTTCCCCAATTCTTTCTTGCTCTCCTATACCTTTCCCCTTTTTTCACCCTCCAAAAAACCCTTCTTTTTTCTCTCCTCTTTATTTTTTTCCTTCTTCTCTCCCTCCCTCTCCAGCTCTTTTCTCTCTCCTTTCCCCTCTCTCCCTCCCCTTCCATCCTTCATCTCTCTCCCTCTCCCTTCCTTCCCCCCCACCCCTCCCCCTCCCTCCTCCGCCAAGACTCCATCGCGGGGCAAGCGACTTGACCTTCTCCGGGTTCATCTCTTCATGTTATCCAAACACCGATTTATTCCTCTGCTGCTGCATATTGATAAGGCGCTGCTGACTCGTGTATGACTCCATAAATGCTTCGCGCCACAAAAATATTCGCTGGGCTGAGCATGACACACATTTTCTGTATCGTCATCATGAGGCCGACCCAGAGAGAGCGAGGGTATGGGGTGAGGAAGGAGGGGTAGGGGTGAGGAAGGAGGGGTAGGGGTGAGGAAGGAGGGGTAGGGGTGAGGAAGGAGGGGTATGGGGTGGGAAGGGGGATGAGGAGGAAGGGTAGGGGTGGGAAGGGGTGTAAGGAGAAGGGTTAGGGGTGGGAAAGGGGACATGGAGAAGGGGTAGGGGTGGGGATGGGTGATAAGGAGGAAGGGTAGGGGTGAGAAGGGGGATAAGGAGGAGGATAAGGACGAAAGGTGAGAGGAAGAGGGGTCGCGGTGGGAAAAGGGATGAGGAGGGGGACGAGTGGGAAAGGATATAAGGAGCGTGGATGAGCGTGGGAAAGGGGCCAAGGAGGAGGGGTAGAGGTGGGAAGGAGCATAAGGAGGGGGCAGGGGTGGGAAAGAGGAGAGGAAGAAGGGGTAAGGGGAAGAAAATGTGATATGAAGGAGGATTGTAGATGGAGAAAGGGACAAGAGAGAAAGTTGAGATGAGAAAAGGGAGAGGGAGAAGGGGCAAGGAGTGGAAGTGGGATGAGGGAGGAGAATAGGGAGAAGAAGAGGGGAGAAGGAGAAAGAAGAGGAACAGGATAGGAATAGAAAGAGGGGAGGGAAAGGAAGAGGCACAGGTTGGGAATGGGAGCGGGAGGGGAGAGGATGGAGGAATGGGATCGTGAGAGGTTGGAAGGATAGGGAGGAGAGGGTGGGATAGATAAATATATCTATGCGTGATTCCTTGTTACTAATATAAAAAATATGGTTAAATTAACTGGAAGGTGAAGCGACATAGGCCTAAAATATCATAGGATTTCTGCCAAGAGAGGAAGTGATAAAGTATATTCCAAATGGAGCCGATATAACTCCCAATTCCCTATTTTGACAGATATACCGAGAACTTCCCTCAAGCACCACGGGCCTAAGACGGGGCCGCCGCTTTCCCGGTGAATGGGGGAGCATGTGACCGCTCTCACGCCTCTCCTCGACGGCACCGCGCCAAACCTTGTGTCATTTTCCCCTGCCTCGCTCCTCCCTCTACCGGGAAGCGCAGATGACGTTCGTGGCACCGGAGTCTGCAACCTGTTGGCACCGCCTCCGAAACCGGGCGCCCGCAACTACGCAGGCTTCCACGGCGCCTCCACACGTGTCGAGCACATGACGACGTGTGTTCGGCGGAGGGATGCGCTCGTCGCTACGCGCGCACGACCCGCAGGGATCCGTCGCTCGCTCTACGCACCGATCATTATGTCGTCGACTAATTGATTCGGTGATAAATGGCGTCGCGTTTGATATCGGAGCGGCGCCATTTGTCCTCGTTAAGGGCCGTTGGGATTTGGCCCTCTGGCATTTGCTCGAACTGACTCCACTTCCGCTGCAGAGTACCGTGACCCTTGGCACTGTTACGGCACTGCTTCAGATGTGCGTGATTTATAATTTAGTGATCATTAGGAGGGATGCTGATATTAGCAATCATTAGCCCTTCTCCGCCGTCCCCTCGTGTTACTTGTACTTATCAGACGTGTCCAAATTTCACGTCGCGAAGCAAGCGTACCAAAACGTCGGCATGTTACGTGCTGGGACCCATTGAATGTTTATTATAAGGCCAATGAGTGTAATTTACTATTAATAATTACCCAATGGAGTTCCTCTTGTGGTGACTGCCTGATCCCTTCCCTTCATACAGCTCGGAATACATCTTCTATTCAAGTATTATCAAATAATTTCATGTTATCAAGACGCGGTGGACTTTAGACTCCCATCGCCCAAGTGTGTGCATACTCTCTGTCGTCATGCCAACGTTATCAGTAAATTCGACACAGACTGACTTTGAGGAACTAGACCGATAAAGATATGCTCGACCGCCTTCCCCTCTTAGCGCAGATCAGCTGGTCCTGCTGACTCACATTGGTGTCTCAGCAGGCTGGTGGAGGCAGCAGGTGGCCGCCCCCACCTCTGCTGACGCTCTGCTGCCTCGCCTGACCTTGTCTGCCAGGGGTCAGCTGGCACGACCGCAGCCTGGGTACGCGGGTCTCGGCAGCGCAAGGCAATTGCCAGGGTACGTCGACGGCGCCGCTGCGATGCCGTGTTCGTGGTTCTTTCTCTTCGGCAAATTAAAATATTCGTTTTTCAGGCTATGCAGCATTAAAAAAATGAAACTGAAAATCGCAACTGACAAAGGGATGGACGTGACGCAATCGCGAAAGCCGGCCAACAATGTGACATACATACACACAGGTGGTCTCCGAGTGCCAAACGCGGCCGTCCGCACCGCCGCCACCGCTACCGTGCCGTCATACC
>NC_091571.1:26598912-26601412 GCF_042767895.1 Penaeus vannamei | reverse complement strand
TGTGCACACGCGCGTCTTCCCGTGCGTTCAAATTTTGTTTCATTGCTCATTTACTTACACTGCCTATCTTATTATTGGTTCTACAATGTGCTGCAAGACATTTCTCCGCAGGTTCGGTGTCACTTTACAAAGCGCTCATTCTGAGATGCATCTGATGCCAGTGCCTCCTCTTTGCATCTGTCCACGAGCTCCTTTGTTTGTTCTGGCAGCGCAGTTCAGAAACATTTTCCGATACCGAGCCGACCCTGATAAAGCTGCGGTCAGGTTTGGGCAGAGAACTGATACAGGAGGTTCCATTGTTCTCGTGTTCATCTCGTGTCACGCCAGTTACAACCTCCAGGCGGCGTACATACACATACGCAAGGAGGAGTAGGCTGAAGGGGTTCGTTCCCGGTCCTCAGGGGATCTTAATAACCCTGTTGTCGTTAATAATCCTGATGCTAAGCTGGTCATCCCCGTATTGTTGAGGCTGATCATCTTGGAGGTCCTGGGTGATGGAGCTCTCCCCCCCTTCCTCCTCCTCCTCCTCCTTCTCCCCCCCCCTATTCCTCCTCCTCGTCTTCCCCCCCTCGACCCCTTCCTCCCCAAGGCTGTCCTGACCCCCGCCCCGTCTGGTTCCCTCAACCCGCACTCAGCACACCATGTCTGAGTGTCTCCCGAAGCCTCATCGCCCATCAGACGTCTCGTAAAAACGCCCTATAAACTGATCTCATTACCATAATTCAATCAAAATAGTTTCCATAGTCCGCTGACCGAGATGCCCCTCCGCGGCCACTTCGGACAGGGAAGCGGAGGGCGCCTCACCTCGCTCTCGTCCCAGCGTAGAGGTGGTCTGGGCCGGGGAGGCTGGCGGTGGCGTCTTCGTGTTATTTGTAATACCCAAGCCGAACACATAAGCATAAGTGGCCACTGCTGGCGGCCGCCTTTGTGAGGTGTGTGTGTGTTTGTGTGTGCGCTGTCTGGTAACTCATGTACATATACACATTCGTATACACACACATGCGTAAAAGAACCTCCACGAGCACGTATAATGTACAGCCTCGCACGCCAATATAACGCATACAGTAGCTGCTTCATATTCTTGAATATTACAGCATTCATGGAGCTTGCGGCAGACTAGACGGATCACCGTAAGAATCCTCGTAAAAACGCCTCTTAAAAAAACTGCTTCACTCGACTGCCCAGGTGCAAGGTGGTGACCCGGCGCTCCATGCTCCAGCACCCGCCCAGAGGAGCAGGAGGGGGTGATGGGGAGGAGGAGGAGATGGGGGAGAAGATGGAGGAGGAGGAGGAGGGGGGTGTGATGGGGAGGAGATGGGGGAGAAGATGGAGAAGGAGGAGGAAGGGGTGATGGGGAGGAGGAGGAGATGGAGGAGGAGGAGGAGGAGGAGGGGGTGATGGGGAGGAGATGGAAGAGGAGATGGGGGAGAAGATGGAGAAGGAGGAGGAAGGGGTGATGGGGAGGAAGAGGAGATGGGGGAGAAGATGGAGGAGGAGGAGGAGGAGGGGGTGATGGGGAGGAGGAGATGGGGGAGAAGATGGAGGAGGAGGAGGAGGGGAGGAGGGGGAGGAGAAGGAGATGGAGGAGATGGGGAGAAGATGGTAGAGGAGGAGGAGGAAAAGAAAAAGAAGAAGAAATAGATGAGGAGGAGGAACAGCAGAAGAGGAAGAGTAAAAAGAAGAAGAAGGACATTATGCTGTGAAGGTGATGAAGAGGGAGACGGAGAAGAAGAAGAAGGAGAAGGAGGATAAAGGGTAAAGTAGATAAGAAAGGAGAGAAGACAAAAAAACAAAAACAAAACAGAATCAAAAAAGAAAATGAAGAAAAAAGGAAAAGGAAAAGAAAACAAAGAGACACCAGTAAGAGAAGTGAAGAACAGAAGAACAGGTCTATCGATAAGATGAAGCGCGAGAGGTACCTTGAGAACGAAAATTCAGATAAATGATCAATCTCGACCGCAGCTACAACCACCTGTTCGTTCTTCCAGTCTCCGAAACCAAATAATATGCAAGAAAATCTCCCCCTTTTGTAGATGTTCTCGACCCGATCACAATTGGATGCGTTATATCAAGGTAGAGTTTCCTGTTGACTTGGTGTGTGTGTGTGGGGGGGGGGGATACACCACAAACTGATAGAGGTGGGGGGTGTATTTAAGTATAGATCGGTGTGTCGGTGGCTGTGTTTTGGGGGGTTGGTCTCTTTGTGTTTGTTTGCTTCTTTGTGGGCGTGTGTGTGTGTGTGTGTGTGTGTGTGTGTGTGTGTGTGTGTGTGTGTGTGTGTGTGTGTGTGTGTATTCAGGCTTGTGCCTTGAAAGAAACACACACACCCTGATAAGACAAATAAAAGAAAGAAAAAAATCTTCCGAGCATCTTCCACAACCTCCGTCCGCCACCGCGTCCCACCGAGCGCTTTCGTGCCCTCTCTCCCCCAGGTCGCGGATGCTGTGAATCACAACTGTAAGCTACAAAGGGTACATTTTGGGCACGGATGCTCGGTTGG
>NC_091571.1:26563912-26588912 GCF_042767895.1 Penaeus vannamei | reverse complement strand
TCTTTCCATTCATATTATTCCCCCTCGCTCTCTTCCTACTTCCTCTCCCGCTCATTCTTCCCCTTCCTTACTCACCTCTCTCTTTTCCCCTTCCTCTTCCTATTCTTCTTTTCCCTCTCTCTTCCCTTCCCAAATCTCCAAATATCCTGTCGCCTCGCCCATTCTTCCCTACCCTTTCTGTTTCCTTTTTATCCCCCCTTTCCCTTTGGCTACCCCCCCCCCCCCCGGCTCTCCGTCACTTCTCCTTCTCCCTTCTCCCCTTCCCTCTCTCCATTATTCCAACTCTTCTCTCTCTCTCTTTCTTCCCCCCATCTCTCTCTCTCTCTCTCTCTCTCTCTCTCTCTCTCTCTCTCTCTCTCTCTCTCTCTCTCTCTCTCTCTCTCTCTCTCTCTCTCTCTCTCTCTCTCTCTCTCTCTCTCTCGCTCTCTCTCGCTCTCTCTCTCTCGCTCTCTCTCTCTCCCTTTCATCTCCATCTATCTTTCAGTCCCCTCCTTCCTCTCTCCTCTTCCACTATTCTTCTTCCTTCTCTCTTTTTGTTTCTCTATTTGCCTCCCATAACATTAATAATTAAACACAAAGAAATCGTACATCCCAACCTACAGGCAATTATCGTGCAAAATATAAGACAACGTCAATTAATAATGGAAGTTAGAATGATAGGGAAAGACGCAAATTGCAATAGCAGGCATTCTAAATTTCTTGGTATCACTTACCAGTAATAATAACAATAATTGATAAGAATTCTGACAGTAATTATCAAAAATACTGATATGTCTCCTTCTAATCATAATAGTAATAAGGATGACTATAATAATAATAGTTTACAACCATAAGAATTATAGATATTAACTATAACAAAAATAATAAAGATAATAATAATAGTAATGATAATGATGATGAAGATAATAATGATCATAGTAATAATAATAATAATAATAATAATAATAATAATAATAATAATGATAATAATAAAAATAATAACAACAATCACAATAATATTAATAATCATAACAACAACTATAACAACAACAATAATAATCATATCGACAAAATAAAATAATAAGCGATAACAACAAAAACAGCAATTGCAACAATAAAAACAAACATCATACGAAGCAAACAAAGTGAAAAAAGAGCGAATCTGCTTTCAAAATCCGTAATTATTATTACTCGTAAAAAAAAAACTACTAACGGAAGATATTAATTCACATTTGAATAAGACGGCGATGAGGACTTAAGAAATCGCAAATAACGTACAGAATATGCCGTAGGTAAAATGAATCAAGAAGAAAGAGAAGAAGGAGAAGAAGAAGAAGAAGAAGAAGAAAAAGGAGATGAAGAAGAAGAAGACGGTGATGACGAAGGAGAAGGAGATGGGGATGAAGAAGAAGAAGAAGAAGAAGAAAAAAAAGGAGCAGATGAAGATGAAGAAGAAGGGGATGATGATGAAGAAGAAGGAGCTAAAGAAGAAGAAAAATATGATGATAATGAAGAAGAATAGCTGAAGAAGACGAAGACGAAAAAGAAAAACGAAGAAAAAAAAAACTTTCATTACCCATAGCGACAAAATATTTTCGAAAATCCACAACCACGACCTTACAGCAATTTGAATTCTCCTTCAAACAGGTGTAATTGTGACGCTGGATGCAGGTGTGATGTTGATTGCAATATAAAGATTAAAATGAAAAGAACTTGTCAATGTCAATGAGGTTTTGCATTATGATTATGATGTTTACTCTTTTTAATCACTATGTTGGGAAACTGTTAATTGTTAGCAACGATATTATTACAGTTTTATTTTCATTCATAATTATCATTACTATTGCATTCCTGTTTTCATTCATATTCTTTGTCATCATTACTACATTACTATTTTCACTCATATTTTTAATTGTTGCATTATTATTTTCACTCATATTTTTCAATATTATTTTCATTCTTACTTTTCCATTATTACTACATTATTATTCTCAGTCATATTTTTCATCATCACTACATTACTATTTTCTTTCATATTATTTATTATTATTACAATACTACTTTCATTTCATGTATTACTGTTTTTATTCCCAATACTAATGCTAAGCTATTATCTTTACATTCATCATCATCATCATCATCCTCTTCTCATAATCAGAATCATACCATCATCACAATCGCCGTTATAAAAACTCACTCCCTTCCATTTCCGCTTCTTTGCTTTATCAGTCCACGTTATTCCATCTTCAACTGCGACGAGTGTACGCTTTAACGGGACAGGGTTATCTTGGCTGGCTGGGCCGGCGTGGACCAGTTTCGGAAGTGTCTAATTAAGTGCCTCGTAAAGGAATCGTGACATCAGCGAAAATGGAAGTATACATATCCTACGCTTACACACAGACACACAGACGCGTAGACACACAGACACAGAAATACACACACACACAATAAATAAATAAATAAATAAATATATATATAATAATAATAATAAATTCACACACACACTGTATATATCAAGCCACACAAGACAACACAGAAACACAATACAAAAATACAATCAAAATCAAACAACACGAACATAAACACAGAACCTTAACGAACGGAAGAAGAACACACACAACGAAATCCTCCGCAGTGCCACGCGTGACTCGCTGGCACCCTGAGTCACCGCCTCCCGTAAGCATGACCTTTCCCAGCCTCGCCGCCCGTATCCGCGGCCATCTTCCGGAGGGACACCTGCAGCGCCCACGCCCCCTCTCTCCCTCCGCACCCCCCCCCCATCACATGCAAGCACCCCCATTCTCCCCGCCCCCCTCCCCCCCACACACACACTTAAAAAAACAACAACAAATATCTGAATTCACAACACTCATTCTTTAAGGGAGGGAGAGAAGGAGGGAGGGAGGGAGAGGAGCGAAGAGAAGGATGGGGAGTTAGAGGGGGAAAGAGAGTGCGAGTGTGAGTATGTGAGTGTGTGTGTGTGTGTGTGTGTGTGTGTGTGTGTGTGTGTGTGTGTGTGTGTGTGTGTGTGTGTGTGAGAGAGAGAGAGAGAGAGAGAGAGAGAGAGAGAGAGAGAGAGAGAGAGAGAGAGAGAGAGAGAGAGAGAGAGAGAGAGAGAGAGAGAGAGAGAGAGAGACAGGGAAGGAGAGAGGAGGGAAGGAGAGAGATAGAGACAGAGAGAGAGAGAGGCAGGAAGGAGAGAGATAAAGAGAGAGAGAGAGAGAGAGAGAGAGAGAGAGAGAGAGAGAGAGAGAGAGAGAGAGAGAGAGAGAGAGAGAGAGAGAGAGAGAGAGAGAGAGAGGGAGGGAGAGAAAGAGAAAGAGAGAGAGGGAGGGAAAGAGAAAGAGAAAGAGAGAGAGAGAGACTCTCCTATCCACCTGTCTAATATACACCGATCCATCCTTCCACCTACCTATCCATCCATCCAGCTGTCTCTCGGGGAAGCAGAGAACCTTCGAGCTTGACCTTGCTGTCTAATAAGGACTTCTCCGAGTCCTTCTGGAGGTCAGAGCATCATGAGGGGGCAACAAGTCTCGCCCTTCTAAGATTCGGGGTTTACAAGAAATATATTTTATTTTGCGCCTCCTCTCTCTCTCTCTCTCTCTCTCTCTCTCTCTCTCTCTCTCTCTCTCTCTCTCTCTCTCTCGTGTCTTCCCAGTGTTGAAAAAAAAATCTATAACACTAACCATAATACAAAAACGCAAATGCATCTCCCTCAGAACTAATTCTCCGAACGCCGAAGAAGGTGAAGCCAGGACCGCACACCACACGCAGTTCATCGTTCTCCCAACGCTGTACCGACACAGTATCTTTAACCCGCTAACGAACCCCGAATAACTCCATTCTGTACTTAAAGCTCTGTCGCAAGCAAGTCACCAGCGAGTCACTTTCTGGTCTCCTTCAGTGACCAGAGGAGGTGGCGGCGACCTGAGTGTAAGAACAAGTATGGGCGGGCCGGGACACAGGATGCGGCCGCCCATGTCCGCCCACGCGCAAGGGCCGAGCCCATATTGTGGCGCCGAGGGTAGGTGTACACAGATAAACACACACGCCCACAACCACCAACACGGTGCGCATCCCGACTTTCCTATCCAATGCAGAAATCACCAATTCCTAATAACAACAATGAACTCCCATCACACTTCAACAGAAATGGAATTCTCGTTCATGCATTCACTAATGATTTCGTTCCTTCGAATCGCCAAGAAATGCAACAAAGACAAGCTCGGACGCGATCTATCAAAGTGAAGATCGGAGGGTGACAAATGACTTTGCCGACCAACAAAATGCATAATGCACCGTCAGGCACGTTCCTTATAAAAGGTAAAACACAGGGTACGTAGATGCTAGTGACTGAACTCTCGGCCAGGTGGGGGTAAGTACACCATACGCACATTATGTATGCTGGTCAAATATATACCTACGACAACAGGTGGTATTATTCTTAAGCAACACTTAGGTGACAATTTTTGTTTTCTATTTTTTTTTTCTTTATGTCCTCTCTCTCTTACTTTCACTCACTGACTTTCTTCTTCTCTTTCCACCATCCCTACATCCCTCTCTCCCTCCTTTCCTTCCCTCCCCTATTTCCCTTCCTTCTTCCTCCCTCCCTTCAATCCTATCTCTCTCCTTTTCTTCCCTCCCCTATTTCCCTTCCTTTTTCCTCCATCCCCCTCTCTCTCCTTTCCTTCCCTCCCTTCCCTTTCTTTTCATCTATTATTTCCTTTCCCTATTCCTCCATCCCTCTCTCTCTCTCCTTCCCTTCCCACCCTCCTCTCCCATGCCTCTCTCTCTCCTTATCTTTCCTTCCTTCCTCTATCCCCCTTCTTTAATTACCTCCATTATTTCCCTTCCTTCGTTCCTCTCCCTCCGCTCCTTCCCTCCTCCCTTCATCCATGCCTCACCTCCCTTCTCTCCTTCCCTCCCTTCCTCCATGCCTCTCTCTCCCTCCTATCCTTTCCTCCCTTCCTCCATGCCTCTCTCTCCCTCCTCTCCTTCCCTCCCTTCCTCCCTGCCTCTCTCTCCCTCCTCTCCTTCCCTCCCTTCCTCCCTGCCTCTCTCTCCCTCCCCTCCTTCCCTCCCTTCCTCCATGCCTCTCTCCCTCCTCTCCTCCTCCTTCCCTCCCTTCCTCCATGCCTCTCTCTCCTCCCCCTCCTTCCCTCCCTTCCTCCATGCCTCTCTCTCCCTCCTCTCCTTCCCTCCCCTTCCTCCATGCCTCTCTCTCTCCTCCTTTCCTTCCCTCCCTTCCTTCCATGCCTCTCTCTCCCTCCTCCTTCCTCTCCCTTTCCTTCCATGCTCTTCTTCTCCCTCCTATCCTTTCCTCCCTTCCTCCATGCCTCTCTCTCCCTCCTCTCCTTCCCTCCCTTCCTCCATGCCTCTCTCTCCCTCCCTTCCTCCATGCCTCTCTCTCCCTCCTCTCCTTCCCTCCCTTCCTCCATGCCTCTCTCTCCCTCCCTTCCTCCATGCCTCTCTCTCCCTCCTCTCCTTCCCTCCCTTCCTCCATGCCGCGCCTCCATCCGAGCCAGATGTAAGATCAACTTTTTTCAATCATGTGTTTCGAAACGTCTTCCCTGACAGCGCACTTCTTGCCTCATATCCATCAGGAAGACATATGTGGTTCAACCAGTCTCAGACAGTGATAATGTGCTTCAAGGTTGCCCCAAAAACTTGAACGCAAATGAAGAACGATTGGTTATTTAATCTATAAATCACTCGTTCTGTCTGTCGGTTAGCGGCTTCGTTTTCTTTTTTTTCGTCGTTTTCGCGGGAGAATGTTGCGCGCGTTTCCGTTGGTTCTGGATGCGTCTACCTGCGTGCGTGTGTGTACGCATGCTTGTCCGTGATTCCATTAGTATCGAAGACAGCTTTGTTTACCCTTCTCAATGATTGGGGCCGAGAGCACTTCGGCAGCGCTGCCCCTTCGGCCACTGCGACCCCCTCTCCCGAGTGCGAGGAGAGTGAAGCTGCCTCCTTTGTATCAAATGAGCCACCTGTCCATTCATTCATAAGTGCATCTACAATGGGCGGCCGTGAGCTCCATTCATTAGGGGTGTGGGCGTGGGAGGGATAAGGGGACCAGCTCACCTTGAAACGCTCACCCCGCCCCGCCCACCACCATTCACGAGGGAGGAAGAGGCAGGAGGGTGAAGGGGGGACCAGCAACCTGTGTGCACTGGCTTGGGTGTACATGGAGGAGGAGGGGAGAGGAGGAGGAAGAGCAGAGGGGAAGAGAAGGAGGGGGCGCTGGATGTACAATACTTGTGCACGGAGGGCTTGTGCAACAGGTGGGTATATACCTAGGAATAGATGTATAAATATCTACGTTGCTAAACACTTTACTAAATACTTTAAAGGTATTATCTACCTTTCTACCTTCGCCTGTACAATGCCTCAGCAAAGTGAACCCGAAGGATGCGCAACAATCTGATTAGCAACACAATCTGGTAACAGACGTTTCACCTTTATTGCAATACGCCCAAAAACGCTTCCTAATCAATACTAGTAGATATACATAGCCTGACCAGCACTGTAGGAAAGTGTACAACGAACTCTAAAAAGACTAAAGCTGGGGAGAGACTAGATATACAGCGCAGTGCAAAACGGCACAAAGACAATTCATTCTAGAAATTACAACAGTAATCATAACTGTACAGACAATAGAGTGACATATACCGCACCCCTTTGAACATGTTCTTGGTACGTATGGTACAAACTGGACGTTTATGAGTACATGGAGAGTATAAATAAAACAAGAAACGAACTCATATCGTGAAAACGAACAAAAATAACTCTTTAAAACAAAAATATAAATCTCAATAAAAAAGCTGAATATTAATAACAAAAAAACAACAACAACAGTTTAATGAAAATACAACAATATATGCATATCAAGATAAATCACTTGGAAAAAAAGAATAACAATAGACGAAATAAAAAAGAATGAATCGCAGAGGAAATATGATATGACATCAACAGAGAGAGAGAAAGAAAGAAAGAAAAAAAAACAAGTTAAGTTTGACCAATGAGAGGGTGTGCTGACCTCCTGACCCCTGCAAGAAAGACAGGCGCTCATAACTATCCCTTCCTCCTCCCTCCCCTCCCTCACCCGCAAAAAAAAAGAAAAAAGAAAAAATCAACCCCCCCAAATCAAGTTAAAACAAAAAAACAAAACAAAACTAAAAGCATATACATACACTTTTTTTAGGGGGGGAAGTGCGATATAGTTCGGTTTACTTTGAAATATTTTGGGAACTGAATCAGGAGCTGGGAGATGCAGCATCAGCGGTCGAGCATCTCCAGTCACGCCCACCTGCCCGTCTAGACAGCAGAGGGGGTTGGGGGGGTGGGAGGTGGGTGATAATGGGGTGGGGGCGGGGTGAGGGCGGAGGCGGATGGGGTGGGGGGAGGAAGTGGGTAGGTGAGATAGTGAGGAAGGGGGTAAAAGGGAGGAGAGGGGGTGAAGATAGATAGATAGATGGAAAGAGGAAGAGGAAGAGAGAGAGGAGGGAGAGGGGGAGTGAGAGAGAGAGAGAGAGAGAGAGAGAGAGAGAGAGAGAGAGAGAGAGAGAGAGAGAGAGAGAGAGAGAGAGAGAGAGAGAGAGAGAAGAGAGAGAGAGAAGAGAGAGAAGAGAAGAGAGAAAGGAGAGAAGAGAGAGAGAAGAGAGAGAGAGGAGAGAAGAGAGAGAGGTTGGGAAGAGAGAGAAAGAAAGAAAGAGAGAGAAAGAGAAAGAAAGAAAGAGAAAAAGAGAGAAAAGAGAAAGAAAGATAGAAAGAAAGAAAGAAGAGAAAGAAAGAGAGAGAAGAGAGAAGGGAGAAAGAGAGAGACCCCAATATTGCAGAGAGATGAGGAGGCCACGGGGTCGAGACGATGCTTGGAGGAGGAGGAGGAGGAGGAGGAGGAGGAGGAGGAGGAGGAGGAGGAGGAGGAGGAGGAGGAGGAGAGAGGAGCGGGCGAAGGAGAATGAGAACCTGCCTGCCCTCCCTCACAAAAGGTGGAGTGGAAGAGGTTGGGGAGGTGGATTCTGTAGCCTAGTATGGAACCAAGCAAGTTTTTTTTTTTCTCTCTCTCTCTCCCTCTCTCATTCTCTTTCTTTCTTTCTCTTTTTTTTTACCTGCGCTTAGAGATATGCCATAAAAGTTGCCTGAAAGGTGATTGACATTTAAAGGCGCGGGGAAGACGAGTCAATCAGGAGTCACTGAGTCAATCAAAAAAAAATCCTAAGCTCCCGTGAGTCACCTTATAAGGGTGAGGGTAAGGGTGAAGGAAAAGGTAAAGGTAGGAATAAGGATGAGGAAAAGAGGGGTAAGGGTAGAGGGAGGTATTAGGGTGAGGAAAAGAGAGGTAAGGGTAGAGGGAGGTATGAGGGTGAGGAAAAGAGGGGTAAGGATGAGGAAAAATTAAAGGTAGGAATAAGGATGGGGGAATGGGAGGTAAGAGGAGAGGGAGGTATTAGGGTGAGGAAAAGAGAGGTAAGGATAGAGGGAGGTATGAGGGTGAGGAAAAGAGGGGTAAGGGTGAGGGTAAGGGTGATGGAAAGGTAAAGGTAGGAATTAGGGTGAGGAAAAGAGGGATAGGGGTGAAGGGTGTGGATGACGGCTTAACAAACGGTAAAGATACAAAAAACAATAAAAAAGAGATAGACGAAGAAGAGAACAAGCGAAAATATAAAACCAAGGAAGAACAACAAACTATAAAAAAAACAAAGATGAAGCTAAAGATTTAACTACAATAAGAGAATAGGAATAAGAACAAAGCTAAAAGCGAGGAAGAAACACTCGAAATTTGGAATCCCGGCGTATAAATGATTCCCGTGGCGCTGGTTCCGACGCGGCGTTCCAAGAACCGATTCCAGGATTCCAGTCCAAAAAGTCGCTTTCTGCCGGAGGAACATCTGCCTAGCTTCTCGTGCAGAGGAGATTTACGTGTGATTTACAAATGATTTAAAGGCAGATTTACAAAAGATTTTTCTAACAGGATTTACAGAAAATTAAAAACCAGATTTACAAAAGAAAAAATACAAAATATTTCAAAACATGGACATAAAAAAACAGATTTACAAAAGAAAAAAAAAATACAAAATATTTCAAAACATGGACATAAAAAAACAGATTTACAAAAGAAAAAATACAAAATATTTCAAAACATGGAAATAATATTCCGAAACAATCTACACATTTTTTTTTAAATTTTTGCAAAAGACTTTTTTAATTTACAAAATATTCAAAAAGCTAAGTACCAATACGCACGCATTCGCACTTGAAAGAGAAAGAGAAAAGAAAACATAATGTTGATAAGACGATAACGAATGTCTCTCGAGGTTTGAAAGGCGTCGAATTTCTACTGAAACATCAGACTCCAGTCAGCCCCGAGTGGAAAAGGCAAAATTGATACAATTGATCTATTTCATACAGCTTGTTTACACTAATCTATTTAATCTTTCTTTTTTTTTGCAACACCCGTTACTGTATTTTTTTTATTCGCTTCCAACAACGCGCCGACGACACGAGAGAACTGACACTTCCAAACAACAAAAAGGAAACAATTAGCATATTCCAAACACCCTTTCTCCTTCCTTCTCCTCCCCCCCCTAAAGAAAAAGAAAAACAACAACAGAGAATGACATTGACCAAAAGATCAAAGGTCAAATGTCGGAAGCTGGAATACGTGAAACGGGTTAGCTTTCCTGTTTTGTTATTGTTTGTTTCCATGTGGTCTGACACACATCCTGCTTCATTACGCGATGTTGGGGGGGTGGGGGAGAAGGAGGAGGAGGAGGAGTAGGGGGGAGGGGGAGGGGGAGTGGGTCTTTCTTGCTCTTTTTGTTGTTTCACTTTTGGGATTCCTTCTCCTCTTCTTCCCTCTTTTTGCTTCTTTTCCTCCCTTTGTATGTCTATGTATTTTTTTTCATCTTCATTTCTTCTCTTATCTTATGACTTAATTCTCCCTTTTCCTCTTTCATCTTATTATCTCTTTTGTCTCTCTTTCTCTCGATTCCCCTCTTCACCGGTTTCTTTTGATTTCCCCTCTCCTCGTCTTTTTCCTTCCTCGGGTTTCTTCTTCTGTTCCGACTCCCTCTGTTTTCCCTTCCTCTGCCAGGTTCCTTCCCTCTATGACTAAGATCGCATGTGCTTGCAAACGCTGCCAACAAATCACGCATTTCACACAATAACCGACATCACACTTCAATAAACAGTCTTTTTAACGTCCACAAAAAATAAACAAACAAATATAAAATAAATAAATAAATAAAATTAAAAAAAAATAATAATAATTTCCTGATACATAAACTATACAAATACAGCCATAACGTCAAAAATTAAAACAGGCCGAGCAGATACACATTGAATGTTTTTCCCCATTATACGCGGCAACAACCTGGCATGGCCCGCGACCACCGGGAAGAGCGTGTCACGTGACAGGCAGAGGCCCGCGCTGTTCCTCGCGGCGCCGGGTGACTCACACCTCAAAGGCCCAAGCGCGCTATAAGATAACATAAACCCACGCTGATAAGACCTCTCGCCCGTGGTGCATTCCTCGCGGGAGAGAGAGAGGGCTGCATCAACCCATTTCGGCTGACCTTTAAATATTTTTTCGCGCTACGTGATGAACTTTACAGATCTATTAAAAAGAGTTCCAACAGCTGTGACTCCCGACGAAGTACTGTGTTCAGCACTTAACGTCCTTTGCGCTCGCTCTCTTTCCTTCTGCTTTTCTCTTACTCAGTTTTTTCGGCGCAATAGAAGCTTTTTTCCCCCTTCTTCTGCGCATTTTTGGCCACTGCTATTATTTACATTATCGCGATTGCTTTGCACAATCGTAAGGCGAAGGAAATACAAGAGAGAGAGAGAGAGAGAGAGAGAGAGAGAGAGAGAGAGAGAGAGAGAGAGAGAGAGAGAGAGAGAGAGAGAGAGAGAGAGAGAGAGAGAGAGAGAAAGGAAAAAAATCTCCCCACGCGATTGATAAACAAGAAAAAGATGTATTTTACTTGCCATTTACCTTGATTATCGAGATTTCATACTTCCTCCTCTCTCTTTCGACTCCTGTCACTGCTTTGTTCGGAGCCTTATTTTTACTCACGACTGTCATTTCCACACATAATAATCCCTATTACAACTTAAAGTCTTCCTTGTTTTGACTTCCCTTACTATAACCTTCAACCCTATCCTCCTCCTTTTCTTCTTTCTACCTCACCTCACCCGTCCATCCTCCTTTTAGCTCCTATTCCCTCCTTCCCTTGCCCCACTTCCTCTCTATTATCCTCTCTCACTTTCTCCTTCCTTAACTTCTTCCCTCTCACCACCTTCCCCGTCATCCTCTTCCCCTACCTCTCCCCAGTTTCTCCCTCTTCCCTTACCTCTCCCTAGCTTCTCCCTCTCCACCTCCCTTCCTCTCCCCTTCCCCTACCTCTCCCCAATTTCTCCCCCCCCCCCTTCCCTCGGCCGTGCCCTCTCGCCCCCTCCGTTCGCATGACCCCCGGGCGTCCGCTGTCGTTAGTTCCCGTTCCCGTTACGGCGATAGTCCTCAGCCCACGACCCGGAGGCCCACGCGGGGGGTGAGGGCCCTGCAGGCACGCCCACGCTCATCCGCTTACTTCGTGTACACGCACAAGCACACGCACATGCAAACGAACACGTACATAAGCACATGCTCGACCATATGAATACACGAAAGTGCACATCACACAACGAAAGTCAGACACAACATAAATTAACAAAGCACACACACACATAAACACACACACGCACATACACACACACACGCGCGCACACAAAGGAACAATTCCCCTCATGAAAGCCGACAGATAAGACGTCTGGAAGTGATTATACAGAATTTCTTATCTAACTCGTAGCGTTACCTAACCGCCCTAAATACTACACGGGTTAAAAATAGTTCGCTGATATTCTGATAATAATTACACCTTCTCACCCTGACCCGGTCTAGCACGAAGGTGATGATAGGAGCAAGGGAAGGGGAGGGAGAAAACGAAAGAAAAGAAAAGGGGAAAAAGTAATTACACAATGAAATGCAAAAAATAAGGATATAAAACGATATCAAATTGTGATATGAATTATAAAAAAGGTATAAAGGAAAAACGTCAGTAATAATAATTACAAGGTAATGGTAATCCAATGAAAATAATTACAAAAGCAGTAGCATAACAAAAGTAGTAGTAATAATGAAAGAAACAGCAGTAGTAGTAATAATAATGTGGTAGTACTACTACTAGTAGCAGCAGCAGCAGCAGTAGTAGTAGTAGTAGTAGTGGTAGTAGCAGCAGTAGTAACAGTGATAATAGTGGCGGTGATCTTGATAACGGTGACAATAATAATACCAATCCGAAGAACAAAATGCATCTCCCAACAACCCCAAACCCCACAAACCCCTCTCATAAACCTTGCTCCCCGGACGAGACCGAACCCGAGACTGCATGAACGAACGCGGGGCTTCGAATCCGCGGCTTCAGTGAACACCAGCCTCGGTCCGGATTGGTCTCTCCCGCCGCCGCCGCCGAGACTGTGGTGGGCGTCAGAACAGGCTCCTCGAACAAGCCCACAATGAACGACGGTCTCTCTCTTTTTTTTAATATGTATGTCTGAAGAATCATCAATGGGTAATGAACGAGAGAGGAAAAAAGGGTAAGAATCAATGAGAGGGAGAAAGAATAAAAAGAAAGTGAGAGAAGAGAGGTTAAGCTTGTAGTTTCTTACTGTTTTTTTTTCTCTTTGTTACATTTGGCTGCAGATGTAAGAACAGAAGAGACTGAAAATAAACCGTCAGATTTCATAAACAAATTAAGCATTCATTTAATGCGGACATGAAAATGATCATTAATAAAAAAATACAGGATAGGAAATATTTTACTTTGTATAATACACTGAACTCATAAAAACAGCGACATTGATAATAGTAATATCAATTATACATATCAATTATACTAGCAGTAATTACTAATACTAATTTACAGTGAAAAAAAACATCAAATATAATAATAATAATACTCAATAAGCATAAAATGCCACTTGTCAATCAACTGTTCCTAAACTATTGCAGATTATCGCTTAAATGAACTGCCTAACGAACCCACCAGATATTGATTTTGGTATAAAAAATGTTTATATTAATCATGTTTATAGTAATAATAACATTAACGATAATAATAATAGCAATTATTATAATGATGTCAACAAAACAACACCAATAATATCAAGAGCAACAATAAAAAACAACAAAAACAATACTACTACTACTACTACTACTACTAACAATATTCACAATACTAACAGTAATAATAATAATAAATGCTGATAATAAACAGCACTGATACAACCGATAACAATAATCGCAATAATAATACTGGTGATCATAAAGCTAATCGAACACTAAGCACATCTCTCAAAAACTAGAGCGAACCACCTGTCCAACATCACCTCGCTTTCTCACAGATGGCCAATCCATCATAACCCTCCCCCTATCCTCCTCCTCCTCCTCTTGCTTCTCCTTTTCATCCTCCTCCTCCTCCAGCTTCTTCTTTTCATCCTCTTGCTCTTATTTCATCTATCTTCCCAATCCTGTTCCTCTTCCTCTTGCTCGGGCTATCCTCCTCTACCTCTTGCTTCCCTTATCCTCCTCCTCCCCTTCCTCTTGCTCCCGCTTTCCTCTTCCTCCTCTTGCTTCCCCTATCCTCCTCCTCCTGCTCCCTTTCCTCCTCTTCTCCATCCTATCCTCCTCCTCCCGCCCAACCTCTAAAACCAACTGGATCAAAGCTCTCCAAAAGACCGAGAAGAAAAAAAACAAATTAAAAAACAACAACAGCAATGTCGTCACGGCGTAGGAAGAACAGCTGACAGAAACGACGACAGCAACGGCAAGGAAGGGCAACAAGGACACCGTTTGGCGAGAGCCCGTGAGAACCCCAACAACAACAACAACAACAACAGTAAGAGTGTCGTCACAGCCATCTGGTCAGCCAACCTCCACAACACACAACAGCAATGCTAGCAAGAAGGTCATCTGGTCAGCACGGGGGAGGGAAAAGAAAGAAGAGGGAAAGGGAGGAGGAAGAAGAGAAGGAAAGAGGGGAAGAGGATGCAACCCCGCTCCAAAACTCGGCCCGAAAAGCATATCAAACCCTCGCAACCACCTGGTCAGCCGAACTCCCAAAGATGGCATGAAAAGAGCCAGAGACATCGCCCGAAGCCACCTGGTCAACGCGGGCTAACAAAGGAAACCCCTCCCTCCCTCCCCATGGCCCCTCCCCCCTTCCCCCGGCCTCCCTCTTCCCTCTACCCTTCTCTGGCTCCTCTCCACCCTCCTCCCTTCCCTCTGCCTCTCTACGACCCCTGTCCCTCTTCCCTCTGCCCCTCCCCCCCTCTCCGACAACTCTACCCCACCCCCTTACCTCTCCACCCCCTCCCCCAAACACCACCTGGTCAGTATATCTCTTTCCCCTCTTCTCTCCCTCCGCCTTCTAACCCCCTCGCCCCCCCTTCTCCTTACCGCTACCCCCACTCCGTCTCCAACGACCCCCCCCCCCTCAATGAGTTCAGTAAGTCACCATGACTGACCTTAGACTCCTCGCGTCCAGCCCACAGCAGGGTGAAGGCAAGGGCGTTGCAAGAAGTGTGCATAATGCAACTGCAACTCGACTCTTTCATAAAAAATATAATTGACCAGTGCTTCCTCTGCGACGGAGGCATTGTGGCCGAAATGGAAAGAAAAGAAAGGAAGAAAATTGATTTGAATTGCCAGACGGATGATCGAATAATAAGAATTTAGCAAATCATTAAATACAGTCCAAATGCAGCAACGCTTGAATAATGCATATGGCAAGGTGACATATGTTCCTTCTAGAGCATTTGCAAGGCTTCATTTGCATGGGAGAGTTTCGTAAGCAGTTTCCTTGCATTTTTGACTTTCGAAAACATACCATACCCTAAGAATGACACCCTGGCGTTATCTTAGAAAAAATGCCTATTCATACTCGTTGGGAGGTAACATTCTCAGTCTTTATATAGCCTGCACACACGGAAAAATGAGAGAAAACTGGAAAAATGAAAAGAAAATAACTGAACAGTCATGGTCTCTCCACAAAAAATAATGTCCGTGTAAACATACAGTCGTATCGAACCACCATCGCCGCGCCGGGCCGGAATAGCTGTTGGAGATCCCGAACGCCCAATCAAAACACGGGCCGATGACTCACACCCAAACGCCGCCTTGCTTTCGATCCATGAATGGAACACGGACACCCGAACACTCTGGCTCCGGCCACGACTCCCCGCATACAAGCGTCTGGAAACTCCATTAACTTGACTCTTGCAGCCGCTCAATGGCACAGGAACTTGTTCCGCTGCAAGTCTCTCTTGCTGAATAGGAGGAGGAAGCAATAATGGAGCCAGAATCTATGCATCGTTACTGTGAGTGATTGTAATAACATCCTTTCTCTTGTTAATAATAAATTTTCGGTGTGTGTACTGTATCCCGCCGCCATTATCAACCGATTGCATGCAAATTCAACCTTGTGACGAGGTGTCATAAGACTCACTCTCGCGATCACGGGACCAACGTACACTAAGTCAAACATCAATATTTTTTTGTTTACATATTCTTCCCCACTGCGTAGCTGGAGGAACTGATTCATAAATACGTCTCATTCTTCAGCGATCTCCTAAGCCTTGGTTCTCATTGCGTGCCTCTCAGCGAGCGTGCGTGCGTGCGATTTGAGGCATCTTGACAGACTTTGGCGGGGCGCCCTTGAGCAGGTGGCAGAGGGCGTGTATGGAGGAGGACTGACGGACGGGTGGGCGACCGAACGAACGAAATCCGACCGTTGTGGTTCCTGGCCTTCGCAAGCTGATGGCCACGCCAATGGGAGACTTGAATTATTAACGAAAGTTTCAGCGGTCACGCAATGTGCGGGTACATATGGACGAACAGACACTCACGCATAAACGCCCGCACAGACATATACGTGTAATAAACCGTAAATTCCCAAGAAACGATCACAGCGACTTAATAATTTCTTCTCATACATGTACACCGCCTAGCTAGAATATGTATCACGCAATATAATCATTTATTCCTTTATCGCGGGAGCGTTTTATCGTAAACTTTGTGACATACAACTTTTTCAACTTCGACGGACTCTGTTATTATGCCCCGTGAGTGTGCTTGATACACGGTTCCCGCCGTTATCATACTCAAAAGAAATACGCTCCCTCTCGCCCCCTTGTATACAACTTCATGTATATTGGTTTATAAACATAAATGCTTTTAAAATCTTTTCTTATCTTCCTTCCCGTCGTTTCTCCCTTCACCGAACTCCCTACTAGGGCTCCCCTACAGCCAACCACCTAGCAGGCCCCCCTACACCCAACCACCTCCCAGCGCTCCCCTACAGCCAACCCCACGACAGCAGGTTACCTGTGTCAGAACTGCTTCTCTATAAAGATACTGTGCGCCCGCCCTCGCGACCCTTGGCCGTGTGTTCTCCGCCCGACGAAAAATCCAAGCGAGCGCTCTTCCACTTCCGCAATATCTAACCCCGCTCCGAGGCTCCGTGATTGCGCTCTGCTCCGTAACCTTTTGCAACTATATCAGTAAACCTCACCTTTGCTTCCCACAACCTTCCCTCCAACCCCTCCCCCATTCCCCCCTTCCCCCTACTCCCTCCCTCCCTCCCTTCCTCTTCCCTTACCGTCTCCCTCTCGACCTCAACTTGTCCGACCTTGACAATGAACTTGAGGCCAGGCCGAAGCTCCGCTATATTTACCCTTATATAAACAACACTCTTGTGCGAGAATTGCCTGGCAGCGCGGTGGCGAACAGTTCACGCCGAGCCCCGCCGTCTGTTACCACACACGAACGATACATTTTGACACGACACTTTCTTCCTGCTTCTTCATCGCTCTCGGTTTCTTGCTAGTAAATACCTGGCCGCTGTCTCAAAACGTATGGCCACATCCCCGCCGCGGAAATCTCTCGAAATTCATGCCGGCATGCGGGACACGGCGCTGCTTCGAGAGAGACGAAATAAATTGGGTTGTAAATGATAATCACAGAATTGAGAGAACCGGCGTGACAGCTACGATCCGGCCAGATGTTTCGGTGGTGGCGGGATGTCGAAGGCGGAACTTTACTTTTAAAAGTAATAAACAACTGCTCGCTGCATCTAGCAAGGTGGCGTGAGTTACGGAGATCCCTCAGAGACGGACTCGGAGAGGAAGCGAGTATAGGTAGCGCATGCCGGGAAGACCGCAGAAGAGGTGTGGTGGCCAGGTTACGACCAGATGTGGGGGGTGGGGGAGGGAGGAACAGGAGGGGGAGGGGAGGGGTTCGTCGGCATCACAGACCAACGGCCAACTAGATGTAACAGGCTTATGTCTGGCCGAAACATCTGGGACTGAACCACGGCGATATTTGAAAAAGTGTTTCACGCAGCGAAGCAGAAGGCAGTTGTTTAGCATGATTTCAGATATTAAAAGCGATGGGCCATGCCCGAACACGGCGTTCGGCGTCGCCATGGGAGGGATCCCGCCCCGGCGCGCGGAAAAACAAGAGAAACAAAGAAAAAGGAAGGCCGAGGAGGGGAGGAGCGAGAGGTGGATGATGCGGAGAGGACCTCGAGTCAAAAGATGTGTGATTGATCATCTTCGGCACTCCGAGACAAGACGAATCGCTGGTGTGACCCCTCGGGAAGATGGCGTTGGTGCTCCACCCACCCACCTCCACCACCGCCGCCGCCGCCTCCTCCACCACCGCGGATGCTGCTCCACCATACCTTTACATTCAGCTCGTTTCGCACCCGAGCATACAAAGGTATTTCACCGGCAAATTTAGCCAGCACGTAAGCCTAATCTCAAACTATATACCCTCTCCACATCCAGGGGAAGGATGTTAAATGTAATCTTTACAGCCGGCAGTCTTGATAGCTACGTAAGATAGAGTCACTCATGCATCTGCAAAACCTGTGTCAACTTCCAGAGTCACCATCACTCTGCCGTATCAACATCACAGCCTTCACTATCACTCACATACAATCTTTAAATCTACCATTATCTCCCCCTCTTTATATCCATCACATACCACTTGTCTCATCTTCTACCGTCATTTTCTGAATAACCATTTAGCAGATATATTAAAAATCCTTAATATTACAGTAATGCACCTTTCACTGCAACCCCTTCAACCCAAACAAAGCAACATTCAACTAGCTTGATCAAGCACGACAAATCAACAAATTTCGCTTAGTCACGCCGTAATCATAATCATTACATAATCACTAACCAGAGCTATTTATATCAATCAGCTGTGATACAACAAGGCATTTCTTGGTAGTGTCATTTAGCTCGATCCTCACCCTCGTCCCCCTAGCTCCATCCTGCAAAAATAAGACACAAAAACGCCGCTGGTCCCAACAACAAGAGCACAGTTCCACAACAACGCCATTAATAATCACAATTATGGCTAATACTCACAATCGGAGCCGTCAATATACCTTCCCATACTCGCTCCACCTTTCGCGCCGGAGCTGCGCCACCGCTTGCGACATCCCAGTGCATACAAGCGCCGTGCAGTCTCACCCTCCCACGTTACTCGCCGGCCAGTTTGAGCACGTAAATAAGCCTCGCTCAAATGTTATTATCATCAGACACTTAGCGGTCTACTGTGCTGACTAATAGCATCATCATACATCGACGCTGAGCAGAGAAAAAGCCTCTCCAAGTCGTCGTCCCGGTGCTCCGAGAGCGGGAGAGACAGCCTCATTGGGTAACACGTATTTAAGAGGGTTCTTTCTTCCACGCTGCGTAGCCACAGCTGTAATGGCGTTCACGTGTCAACATATTCATGAGGCAGCACTACAATCATGTTATCACTATTATTAAGTGAGCAACTGCTTGCTTGTTAACTGCTATCTTTCTTGCAATATGCTTCGCCACTGTGCCTTATCCAAGCACTTGAGAATATTTCAGCCGCGAGCGAATGGAAGCGGCGCTACAGAATTAATGTATTTGTCTCTATAGTGATTTAATGTAGAATGGATAAACTAACTATACCAGGAGAGGACGCGCAATCCCGTTAGTATAATTTCTCCCTGCAATTATCGTTCATAGTTCATGAAGCGATGGTGCTTATTGCACCCTCGTCACGCTCACTTTGCGATAAACATGCCCCTCAAACACAGGAAGTGCAATAAGTCACAGATAAAACCACTGAATCGCCGCTGCATCATACGCGCTTCACCCGCGTGTTATTGAGACGAAGTCGATGGATTAATGAATCGTTACCACAACGTTACACAGGGCGACAGAGCCTTTCCCGTAGAACCCTATAGTGCGTTGCGTCGCGGCGGCACGGGAGGAACCATGGAAGTTCATCGCGATGCTGTTTAAATCCTCCGCCGGGATCTCCACCGCTCCATCATCTCCACCAGGACCGTCGGAGCCCCTCCCCCAACCTCCATGCCCGCCACGTACTCCAACGTCTCTTCTCAGTCTTCCGAGAACATTTCATGTTTTTGACGTATTTCAAACGTTCGAGGTGGTTTTCAAGAGGTGTGTTTCACCCTTGCGACGAGGCTTCGCAAATGATTGACAGATCCGAGAAACTCTGAGCCAAGGTCAGACGTACCCGGACGAGCGACGAACGAGCCAGCTGATGAACGAAGCGACCAGCTCTGAAAGCGGCACACGTCATCAGGGGTGGGGGCGGGGGGTAGCAGGGGGCGAGAGGAGTTTGCCGATGAGAACACCTACGTAAATAACAAGCACGGACAAGCAAGCATCCAGTAATTAGCTCACATAATCCTGGAACAACCGGCTCTTGTGGTACAACAACTACGGTGACGTAAAAGCACACAGTAGTTCGCCATGCATCAACATACTCGAGTTTCAACAACAACAATTAGTCAACAGGGGGCGAGGCAGACATCTTGACGCCACATTTTGACTCAGCCTCGACAAAAGCCCGGGGCGAAGGGAGGGAGGCTGCCCAGGACGCCCTCTCGCCCGGCTGTGCCAACGGGAAGGAAGGTGGAAGGTCGGGAGGAAGGGAAGGGGGAACGAGGAAAAAAGGAGGGGAATGAAGGCAAGGGGAACGAAGGGAGAAGGTGTGATGAAGGGGAGGAGCGGAAGAACGAAAAGGGAATTGGAGGGAAGGGAAATGGTGTGGGGAATGTCAGGGAAGAAGAGGGAACAAGAAAGAGAGAGAGAGAGAGAGAGAGAGAGAGAGAGAGAGAGAGAGAGAGAGAGAGAGAGAGAGAGAGAGAGAGAGAGAGAGAGAGAGAGAGAGAGAGAGAGAGGGAAGAGCATCAAACTATGCACATAAATATAATTAACATAGACACACACACACACACACACACACACACACACACACACACACACACACACACACACACACACACACACACACACACACACACGCTCACTTACACAACACACCCTTTCAACACAACCACATACCAATCTTTCCTCTCCATCGCCAAACATCACTTGGTACAAACAGAAGGAACATGAGAGTTGGGAAAGACCCAAGGCAAAGAGATTCAGCAAGAAGGAAAGCCAGTGAGATCTCTTGGGGTCGCCCAGATTACATCATGTGAGAGACGAAGGACGGACAAGGACAGACGGGGGTGGAGGAGGAGGAGGAGGAGGAGGAGGAGGAGGAGGAGGAGGCAGAGGTGGAGGAGGTGGAGGTGTAGGAGGAGGAGGAGGAGGAGGCTGAGGTGTAGGAGGCAGAGGTGGAGGAGGAGGAGGAGGTGGAACTGGAGGAAGAGGTAGAGGTGGGGGAGGAATAGGAGGTAGAGGAGGTATAGGTAATGATGGAGGAGGAGGAGGAGGGGGAGGAGGTAGAGGTGGAGGATGGAGGAGGAGGAGGGGAAGGAGGTAAAGGTGGAGATGGAGTTGGGGAAGGAATAGGAGGTAGAGGTGGAGATGGAGGAGGAGGAGGGGGAGGAGTTGGAGGTGATGGTGGTAGTAGTGGTGGTGGAGAAGGTGTTAGAAGAACAAGCGAAGAAGACCTTGATGATGAAGAAGAGAAGGAAACGGAAGAGAGAAAGAAAAAAAATAATAAGATAAGGAAGCGAACGGAGAGAAACAATTGGAGGAAGACAGAGGGAAAAAAAGATGGGGAAGGCAAAGGAACAGAAGGTAGAGGAGGGAGAGGGAGAGAGGAAGTTGAGGAGGACGATAAGGAACAGCAACGGCAGCAGGATCATGATGGCTAAAGAGGAGAGGAATGTGACGAGCGGAGAGGTAGGAGGAGGGGGCTGGGGGTGGGAGGGATGAGGTGAAGGAGGGGGGAAGAGGAGGTAGGAGGAAGCAAGGGTAGGGGGGAGGGAGGAACGAAGGAGGGGAGAGGAGGAGGAGGAGAAGAAGAAAAAGAAAGAGGAGGAGGAAGAGAAGAAGAGGAGAAAGAGAAGAAGAAAATTCAAAAAAAGAAAAAGGAGGAAGAGGAGAAAGACAAGAAGAAAAAAAGAAAAAGAAGGTGGAGAAGGAGTAGGAGGAGGAGGAGGAGGAGAGCAGGTGGACAGCGAGCAGGCGGTGGAGGACCCGAGTAGATCACTCCCGGAATAACCGTCGATTTAATGCGGTCCGGCCTCGTCACCAAGCCGGGCCCCGGGCACCTTCGACGACATCCTACGAGGAGAGAGGAGTGGGGGGGTGGGGGCGGATGAGGGTGGGAGGGGAGGGAGTCCTTCGTGCCCCCCGAGACCGCTCTGAGGATGCCAGCACCTGCCGTTATATCCTTCGGTCCCAAGGATCTTCGTGGGATTTATATTTAATCGTCTTGGGTTGATCCAATAATAATGCATAAACACGAGCACGCGTGGTTATATAGATTCATTCTCTCTCTCTCTGCCTTTCTCTCTCTCTCTCTCTCTCTCTCTCTCTCTCTCTCTCTCTCTCTCTCTCTCTCTCTCTCTCTCTCTCTCTCTCTCTCTCTCTCTCTCTCTTTCTCTTCCCTCTCCCACCCTCTCTCTCCCTTTCTTTCTTTCTCTTTCTCCCACCCCCTCTCTCTCTCCCTTTCTTTCTTTCTCTTTCTCCCCCCCCCCTCTCTCTCTCTTATCATAAATGGCATACCTAAGTCCCCAAATAAAAAAGTACGTCTCTTGCCCTTCGCTTTCCTTTTTCAACCTTCATCCTCCCAACCCTCCCTCCCTCTTCCTCTTCCCTCTCTCCCTCCCTCCCTCCTTTCCCCTCTCCCTCCCTTCCCTCTTCCCTCTCATCTTCTGCCCTCCTTCCCCCAGTTTGCCCTCTGGTGCCACCTGTGTCCCTTCCGCATTACCTGCCGCCCTGGGTATGTTATGCTTGTCAACAATGAATTGCAAGATCACGTTCCGTCCCACCTGCACCTTCCTGCCATGACACAGCTGCTTGGATCCCCTTAACTACAGCCGTCGTCGTCGTGTGTGCGTGTGCGTGCGTTCGTGTGTGTGTATGCGTGCGTGCGTGCGTGCGTGCGTGCGTGTGTGTGTGTGTGTGTGTGTGTGTGTGTGTGTGTGTGTGTGTGTGTGTGTGCTTGCAAGCGCGTGTGAATGCGTGTGAATACAAGCATCATTCAAGAAAACGACCGAAAAGCGCAACAAATGGAAGCCCCACCAGCATGTTTTCTTTTTTCTGCTAAGCAAGGCATCAGCATGGGCCTCTGGAGATGACGAAGGCTAATTGTGATTCAGCGAGGCAAAGCGGGGTTTAGCGGCCGACCTGACAGCCGTCCACAGGCGCTCGGGGTGTCTGAATATATCCAGATAATGGCTTGATGTCCTTGGCTCGCTCTTGACCTTACGTGAATCCGGGGGAGGGGGGAGGGGAGGGGAGGGGGTGGCGTCCCGTTGCTAGAGACGCGACCCTTCTTTTTTTCTCTCGTTTTTATTTTTAATTTTAAGAGAATCTGGAGAGGATTAATGGCCGAATCTATACGATAAAAGTGACACAGTAAATTACGGCTATAGAGTCCGAGAGCCGCAGCTGGCCTTGCTGGGCCCGACTTCTCGAAGGAGCACAAGCGCCTCTTTGATGCCGTCTCGCTGCGAACGCCCGTCCCTGAGTGTCACTTACAAATGTTCGTCATAACAGTCAACATTCTGAGTGTCGAAGAAAGCAGGCCAGGATCCAGAGCGCCGCCGACAAGGGTCTACATTCGGCGAGCGGAGAAACAGAGTCGACATTCTGATGGATTAGGCTCGGCATTCTGGGCGCGTCTGCACGTCACTCGGGGCATACTTGAGGCCGGTGACAGTTGGGGAAATAAGGCGAATGCAGAAAGGAACTGGGAAGGGGGCGGAGAGAGGGAGATGGGGAGGCAGAGAGGGAATGAGGAAGGGTGAGCAAGGGAGTGATGGAAGGTGAAAGAGGGAGAGAGAGAGGGAGAGAGGAGAGAGAAAGAGAGAGAGAGAGAGAGAGAGAGAGAGAGAGAGAGAGAGAGAGAGAGGGAGAGAGAGGGGGAGAGAGGAAGAGAGAGAGAGGGAGGGAGGGAGGGAGAGAGATAGATAAATAGAGAGAGAGAGAGAGAGGAACAGAATGAGAAATAGAGGCCCACCAAAAATTTACAAACAGAAAAATAGTAAAGGGAGCACGAAAAAAAAAAAAAAACGACGAAGATGAAGACATGAACACATCCTGGAAGTACGTATCGCATTCATCCCCCGGAAATGAAGTACATACAAGAAGATAAAAAAGGAGAAATAGAAAGGAACAGAAAATGCTCCCATCGAATCTACCAGCATAGTGTTGTTGATATTATAATCAAGTTAATGATATAGTGGATTCTCCAGTAAAACGCGGCAAAGTTATAGGAAGTTAAAGCATTTGTTTCCTGTTATTGGAAACGTGCTTGTTATGCGTACGGTTTTATCTGTCTGTCATTCTGTCATTCATTCTCATTCTCATTTTCTCTCTCACTCTCTCTCTCTCTCTCTCTCTCTCTCTCTCTCTCTCTCTCCTTATTCTTGTAAACAAAAATAGGCAAAATCATGCCAATGATGTTAATAGCAATGGTATCAACAACACGAATAAGAGAAATAATATATATTACAAATAATATATTAGAAAATAATAAATAAATGCACAAAGGCACACACAAGTATACACATAAAGAGAAATATACCCACAAAAAATGAATAAAAATATATAAATATGAATAAATAAAAAATAGAAAAAAAAACTCCAATACTGACTTTGTTTCCTCTTCACGTGAGACAATAGCGGCTGTGACGTCATTAATGATGGGAAGGGAACGTTGCCATAGAGTTAATTACCTTGGAAATGATAACAATGACATGGATAATTAAGATAATGGTCACGAAATTAGGATAATGGTTGTGAAAAAAGCCGCCTGTATGGAAACAAAATAATCTGGATGATTTTGATGGAAATCATGGATCATGATTTTTTTAACTGAGTTATCATTGCACTTAGAAAATATCTACTATTGCTACTACTACGACTACTACTACTATTACTTCTACTTCTACTATTACTATTACTACTACTACTACTACTACTACTGCTGCTACTTTTACTGCTACTGCTACTACTACTACTACTACTACTATTACTGCTACTACTACTATTACTGCTACTTTTACTACTACTACTACAACTACTGCTACTATTACTACTTCCACTACTACGATTACTACTGCTGCTACTACTACTGCTAATACTGACATTGCCCCTGCTACTATTACTACTTGCTACTTTTAATAATAATTATGATACTGATACACTTAATAGTGACGATACAAATGAAAATCACAGAAATGAATTAACATATTTCAATTATCTTTAATATATCACTAGTATGATCGTGTCCATCATCACCATTAATTAAATAAGATCATCTCCCATTACCCCTGGTCAAAATAAACACAAATAATCACCGCCACTAATACACTCATCAATCCCAACTTATATCCTCATTAAATACCCATTATCACTATCATCATCACCTTCGTTATATACATATATATATTAAAAAACACATAATTTTCACCCCCCAAAGGCAATAAACACTAGA
>NC_091571.1:26551412-26553912 GCF_042767895.1 Penaeus vannamei | reverse complement strand
AACGTTCTTTTGCTATTCCCAAAGAGGCCAGCTCATGATGACGCTGGCTAAATATAGCTCTAGCCTAATTCCGCGCCGTTCATAAATAATTCCATCGACAACATGCTAAGTTTATTTTTACCTGGACGAGAGGGTCTCCTGGGGAAGGTCGATGCTGATTGGTCGAGGCCCATAATCAATTGATAAAACCTTTCCCTACCTATGAGCGGGACAAATGAGTCTTGGAAAGGGACATGGCTTTTGAATCTCAGCATTTCCTGCATGCGAGTACGTAGCCGATATTAAATTTAGGGGATAAAATGCATCTTCTAAGAATAAAGCTGTTGCCTCAAGCAAAAGTTGATGTTTGAATTTCCTACTCGGTCCTCTGACGTCATTCTGTTACAACATGCAACACGTGTCCTTTAGGAAAGAACACGCGCACACATACATTATCGTATGAGTAATGCTGCCAGTATTGCAGAATAATTATCCGTTTCATCTTCTTTCTCCCTCTCCTTCTCTTTCTCTTTCACAATCGCTTCTCCTATCATCATAGACGTCGACATACAGGCCTACACTAACATATATATTGGCCAGCCTTTATCACTCATACAAAACCAAGCCCTTCATTATCTACTTATTTATGTATCTTTATATACATGTCTACATAAAACAAGCCGTACGTACATCATGATCACGCGTGGAATCAGTATACATGCACAGATTAGTATCTACAAATATATGCATATATTCTTCGCACACACGGCAGTAAGTAGCGCAACCACAAATCCACGACCGAGCGCGCGCACACACACGCACACACGCGCACGCACACACACACATTCACACACATGACGACCACCATGTCCGATGATGCAAGACCTCCCACGATACAAACGCGCACACAGACCCTCCTAACCTCAAACTACGGTCCCATTCTCGACATAAATTAAATAAACGCCTGAAAAGCGGAGGAAGAGAAAGAAAGGAAAAGAAGAATGAAAGAAAGGGGAAGACTGAGAGAGCGAGAGAGAGGAGGAAAATAACACAGAAGCCCAGAAAGCTCCCTCTCGGCTTGGCAAGCTCTCCGGGTCACAGCCGAAACAATGAAAACATAAATCACCATCACGAAGCCTCTGCAGCGGCGGACGAGTGCGCGCGAGGGCGGGGCGGGGCGAATGGGCGTGTGAAAGGAGAGTGAGAGATCTTCATAGAACGTGCGAAGGAATGTGGTGACTGGAGCGCCCCCCACCCCCACCCCACCCCCTCCTTCAGCCATGCGGCTCTCGGCCTGTCTAACGAGGATGCGGTTTAACGACGACTCTTGACAACGACAGCGCATGGAAGGTCGTGTAATGGGGCAACGAGACGAGTACTTGTTGCTAAGGGGGCGGCCGTGTTGAGGCTGCTGCACGGTCTTGGGGGAGGGGAAGGGGGAGGGGGTGGGAGGAATAGAAGAGAGGGGGGAAGAGAGGAGGGGGGGGGGGGGGGCGGATGAGAGGAATAGAAGAGAGGAGAGGAGAAGGGAGGGGAAGAGGATGATAGGAAGTGGAGGGGTGACGGATGGGGAAGGGAGGGAAGGGAAGTGAACTGGAGGAGGAGAAGGGAAGAGAAAAGGGGGAAAGGGAAAGGGTAGGGGAAGGAAGGGAGTATTATTTGAGTGCCATTGTCTATTGGTGGTCTTGCTTGCGGCTGAGAAGCGATATCGGGACATGTTGATGAGAGATGAGAGATATTTGAGGTGAGGGAGAGAGAGAGAGAGAGAGAGAGAGAGAGAGAGAGAGAGAGAGAGAGAGAGAGAGAGAGAGAGAGAGAGAGAGAAAGAGAGAGAGAGAAAGAGAGAAAGAGAGAGAGAGAAAGAGAGAAAGAGAGAAAGGAGAAAGAGAGAATGATAGAGAGAGAGAAAGAGAGAGAGAGAGAGAGAGAGAGAGAGAGAGAAAGAGAGAGAAAGAGAGAGAGAGAGAGAGAGAGAGAGACGACCATGAGAGAAACCACAGAAAACGCCGTAATGAGGGGGTACAGAACTCGAAAGGGAACACGAAAAATCAGATCAATAATAAATTCCAAGGCGGGGTGAGGGCGGCAGTAAGGGCGGAGGCGCGGGCGGTCAGCAGATGGGAGGGGCGTGATGCAATGGGTACAGTTTGGGTCCAAAAAAGAGATGCGACGAGAGACACGGCAGATACCAGCCATAGGGGCGCGGGAGAAGGGGGGGGGGCGGAGCGAGGGGCTCGAGGGGGGCGTGGCGAGTAGGAAGACGGAGGAAGAGAATGACGGGGGGGGGCCAAATGTTACGACAGAAGCGCGCCAAGGACTACGAAAAGTAGGCGAAAGGAAGGAGGTGGGGAAGAAGGGGAAGAAGAAGGAGAGAGAGAGAGAGGGAGGGAGAACTGGTATCATAACCAGAAGGAGGAGGTGGCAGGTACTGAGCGAAGACGGGATGGACCGAGAGCGACCGCCCGAAGGAGAGAGGGCGGCCGGCAACGGATGGACGGGCGGGCGAGGCGGAGCAGGGGTG
>NC_091571.1:26543912-26546412 GCF_042767895.1 Penaeus vannamei | reverse complement strand
AGGAGAAAGAGAGAGGGAGCGAGAACGAAAGAACGAGAAAAGAAGCGAGACAAGGGGGGGGGGGTGCCACCCCAACCCAAGGGATGGACGGATCCGTTTCTCGCATCTGGCGCGGGTTTTGTGCTGCCTTTTGATTCACAGTTGATTCGCTAATCATGCCGACGATTTTGCTGATTGGCTGCGCTGTTATCGGATTGATAGGACGCGTTATTCTATCAAAAATGAATCCCAAAATCAGTCTCTACTTCGGATGTTATTCACTTTACCCAATATGGCAGAGGGTACAGGGTGTTATTTAAATCCAAAATTCCACTTTGGTTTCAACAGCCTCTTAAATCTCAAGATTATCCATTAAGAAGACCCATCTCTTCTCCTCTTCCTCCCTTTCTCTCTCTCTCTTTTCCTTCCCTCCATTCATGCTATTCTCACCCCTCCCCCTGAGCCATTACGAAAAATACCAAAACAAAATCACATCGTCAATGTCTTAAGAATATATTTCGAATACCCGCTGTTTCCTATCCTCTCTCTCTCTCTCTCTTAATTCCATCTTTCTTCCCCTTCTTCTACCCCATGCACCCCCTCCGCCTCCCCACCAAATCCACAAAAAAAAAAAAAAAAAAAAAAAAATGAAAACAAAATCGCATCGTCTCGGCAGCGATGAATCATTGCCATCGGAATATATTGTGTCGAATTTCCTCGGTGTTGGGTAAGTCAGGTTATATTTGCCTCTGACTCGGCCGGAGATAGCGTTACGGCTGCACGAGACTCCTCACGTTGCGCTTTGTGAATGAACATCGTGTAATAATAACTCGAATATCTGCACGCCGGCCATGAGGACATGTGCCCTTGGCGGCGGTTCCTCAGGACGCCGGCCAGGTTCATTCTTGTGTAAGTTCGAGGGAAGGCGCGGCTGTAATACCGTGACTATTCTTTCCGTTATGTATATGAATGGCGAGGTTTTTGTTATTTTTAAAAGTTCAGTCTCCGCGCAGTTGTTCTTCAAAATAATCTGCATGAGGGGGAGTGGTGGGTCGAATTCCCGAGGTATACATATCTACTGTATATCTATCTGTGTGTGTGTGTGTGTGTGTGTGTGTGTGTGTGTGTGTGTGTGTGTGTGTGTGTGTGTGTGTGTGTGTGTGTGTGTGTGTGTGTGTGTGTGTGTTTGTTTGCGTGTGCGTAAATGATGAAAAAAGCGCGTACACCCTCCAGACGAACCCCCCACACCCGTACACTTCCGATTCCAGAGGCGAGAGATCGGAAGCGAGGGAAGGGGGGGGGGGGTGGCCGGAGCAGCGCCTCGTCCGAAGGGCCTCTCGAGCCACGCCGGTCGGATGCTGACGCTGAGGGATCCTAAGGGGCGCTGACGGCGTCTTGCTGATCGGGTGGGAGAGATAAGGATTCTCTTCCCGATTGGCCGCGTGTCTCGAGTCTGTATGGATCTTGGTGAGGTAAAAAAAAAATCTTTTTCTTTCACTTTCCTTTTTTCCTCTCTCTCTCTCTCTCTCTCTCTCTCTCTCTCACTCTCTCTCTCTCTCTCATCTCTCTCTCTCTCTCTCTCTCTCTCTCTCTCTCTCTCTCTCTCTCTCTCCCTCTCTCTCTCTCTCTCCAAGGCCAACCCCCCTATAGATTTACATCACAATCCGTCAGTTTCCGTTGGTGTGATCCAGCTGCCGTCTCATGACCACACAGACCAAACTGCAAGGCCGGATTGACCAAGTGACTGACAATTAATCAAAACTAGTATCGAGAACAATTATAACGAAAGAAATAATGATAATAAGTTCATTATGCTGATAATCACAATAACAAGGACAACGAAAAGATCAACAGCGAAGGCCGCTCGAGCGAGGCCCGCCCCTCGCCGTCAGGAAGCGAGCCCTGCACAGCCGCGCCATCGCCGCCAGCCGGAGTGGGCGCGCGATGCCCAGGGGCATTGGGTACCGCGGAGCCCTTATCCTCGCCGGGACACTCGCCGCTAATCCCTCCCCGCACAGAATCCCTCTCGGCTTTCTCATCGGCCAAACCACCTGTTCTGTCAGTCACAATAAGCGCAAACGTCACACTCGCTCGCCCGATTAGATGAATTCACCACACACTTATAAAGACCACGATTATTCAATTAGCCAGCGTGATCAGGCGATTAATCTTATTAGCGCAATCATAGACAGTTATGATAGAAATACAAGCGCGGGACAGATCTTGTGCAACAGCAATAAGGCTGCAGCATTATCGAGAACAACTCCCTAATGGCACGAACAACAACCCTGATTGAAGATTTAATCCCCATCATCTCATCAGCGTTACGTAACGCTTATCAAACTCACCCACAGACGTTACTGATGCCTAACATCACGAAAGTAACATCCTTAATCACATAGAATTACACGAACGAGTCTTCCATCTGCGGCAATAGGAGCGCAGCGGGAGCCGACCTCCCCTGGCACGGCGGAGGGGGCGGAGGGGGCGGGAGGGGAGCGGCCCCGGGCGGCTCGAAGGA
>NC_091571.1:26522773-26525273 GCF_042767895.1 Penaeus vannamei | reverse complement strand
CAATATAATTCCAACGCCTCACAAGTTCTCAGAACACATAGATTCTTCGAACGTCATAAAAATAAAATAACATATAACATCAATCTATGATCAAAGCAAACGATAATCCCAATGATCTTTATCGTAACTGTTTAGCTTCATTTATAGCAAAGGCTGCGTGGGCAGTGCTGTCTAAACAAAGACTAATAAAGGTAAAATTATATTCATCGGTAAAGAGATGAAAATAGGCATGTAGGTTATATAACAACCTGCTTACAGGTCACTCTATCTATAAAATCTATGTACATGTGTATGTATGACATATTGTTCTATATATAAGTCTGTACTAGTAACTATAGATACATTTTCCCATATTTATATCTATTCATATCTATCTGTTTACCTATCTATTTGTATCTATATCTATATCTATCTATCTATCTATCTATCTATATATATATAAATATATATATTATATAATCTGTATATATATATACATATATATATATATATATATATATATATATATATATATATATATATATATATATATATATATAGACATACACATACATACATACATACAGACATGTATATGTGTATATATATATATATATATATATATATATATATATATATATATATATATATATATATATATATATATAAACACATACACATTGCGCACGCCGTTGCCTTGTAGGTCAAGTAGTCACCTTCATAAGAGAAAACTGCGACGGGTTGACCGAACTCCCAAGGTGAGTGACGAAAGTATGGTGGGGAAACTTGCCTATTTTGCTCCCGGGATGTCTGTCTTTGTCTGTCTTTTTCCTTTTTCTATTTTCTCTCTCGTAAGTCCTTGCTTTATGATTATTCCGTCTCCCTCTTCCCTAAGGACCCTAACCCTTTCTCTTTCTCTATTTCTCGCTCTTTCACCCTCTCTCTCTCTCTCTCTCTCTCTCTCTCTCTCTCTCTCTCTCTCTCTCTCTCTCTCTCTCTCTCTCTCTCTCTCTCTCTCTCTCTCTCTCTCTCTCATTCACTCACTCTCATCCTCACCCCTTCCCTCCCTCACTCCCTCCCTCAAAACCGTTATGTTCCCGAGTACATGTCCTTCACTTTCTCAAAATGACCTTTCCTAATCAGTATAAAACGATCTCCCGATTCACTCACGATGACGTCATCAACATACATCACACCCCAAACGAATCTAAAAATAGACACAGCTGATTCGGCTTGCGGGGTATGTATAGTTTAGGTGCAACAAAGAGCGAGTTCTGTTTACTCATGGCGTGAACTTTAACCCCGGCGTTTCATCAATCAAACACAGCTTTTCCATCTGCAATAAGATTTACGAGTGAGTGAACATAACTGTAAATTAGAGAGAGAAAAAGGGAGGCAGGAGGGGGAGGGGGAGGGGAAATATGTTCCTGCGACCTCTAGCGCCAACAACATAAACGCAGACGCTGCACAATGACATAGTTTCTCGACCGATACGACCACGACTTCTCGGAAAACCGGAAATGCTTATGACTTCCTAAAATTCCTACTGTGAAGAGTTGCTCCTCCTCCTCCTCCCCCCATCCTTCTTCTCTTTATCCTTCTTCTTCTCCTCCTTTATATTCTTTTCCTTCACCTCCTTTTCCTTCCTTCGTGTCCTCCTCTTCTCCAACTCCCTTCCTACTACTCCTACAACTAATACTGCTTCTTTCTTCCCCCCCCCCTCCTCCTCCTCCATCTTCTCCACCACCTCCTCTAACCCCTCTTCTTTTTTTCCTTCCTCTACTCCTCCTCCTCCTCCTCCTCCCCTTTCCCCTTCCCTTTGCCCTTCACTATGCCCCTCCCCCATCCCCCGTCTTTCCCTCCATGTCCCAACGTCAGATCCCCGGACACGTGGCTTCTGACGCGGGGGTCTCTGCGTCTGCCATTTCCACCCGTCCTTTTCCCGTTCTCTTTTCTCTCCTTTTCTTTTCCTTCTAAAAATCAAAGTCAAGAACAACGTTTTGCGTTACTTGCCCATCTGGTGCGGCGGGTTTCAAAGTTGTTCTTCGCTTTGGAGTGGCTTTGTTGTCGCTGCGATGGGAATGGGCAGGAATATCGACAGGCTATAGTTGTGTGTTAACAGGTTAGTTTGATGTTCAGGGTCGCTTGATGTTCATGTTCATCTGATGGGCTTGTTCACTTGTTCATGTTCAATTGCTGCTCATGTTCATTTGCTCTTCATGTTCATTCGATTTTCATGTCCATTCGATGTTCATCTGATGATTATGTTCATCTGATGTTCATGTTTATCTGGTCATGCTCATTTGATGTTCATGTTCATCTGATGTTCATGTTCATCTGATGTTCATGTTTATCTGATGTTCATATTCATTTGATGTTCACGTTTAATTGATGGTTACGTTCACTTAATGTTCATGTTCATCTGATGTTCATGTTTATCTGATGTTCATGTTAATTTTATATTCATGTTTAATTGATGTTTATGTTCACGATGTTCATGTTCATCTGATGTTCATACTCC
>NC_091571.1:26515273-26517773 GCF_042767895.1 Penaeus vannamei | reverse complement strand
CCAATCGACTGGACACCCCTTCCTTTCAATCACCCCCTACTCCATCCACTGCTCATCCCCCCACCCCCTCACGTCTCCGTCAATCTCTGACCCCCTACCTTATTCACCGAATCTCTCTCCCTCCCCACTCCCCCTCTTAATCTCATACAACCCCATCTCTATCCCATCCATTAGTCCTTGGCCCCTCCCCCTCCCCCCTCTGCCACAACCTCTACTACCTCAAATCATATTCGTTCCTTTTTATTTTCTTCGCCCTACTTTGACCTTTGACCTGTGACAATCGATCATCTTCTGAGAGTCTTCTGTCCTTGCCTTCTTTTTTCTTCCTCTTCCTCTTTCTATCTTCTCTCTCTCTTTCTCTCTCCATTTCCCTTTCCCTCTCCCTCTCCCATTCTCTCTCTATACCTCTCTCTCCCTCTTCTCCATCCCTCCCTCCTCCTCCTCTCCATCTCCTTCCTCCTCCTCCCTCTCTTCTCCATCCCTCCATCTCCTCTCCTTCTCTCTCTCTCTCTCTCTCTCTCTCTCTCTCTCTATATCTCTCTCTCTCTCTTCGTCTCCTTCCTTCTCCTTTTGCCCTTCTGTCCACACGAAACCCAAGCCGTGACTCAAACCTGACCTTCCTCCACAACTTTTTAATAATGCGCCCCTTCCTGCGACCTCAAATAACCTTATTTCTTGCTAAAACAAAGGGTCAAGTGGCGGCCCCTTGCTTCTTTATTTACACTCGGATCAACCATAAATATTTGGCCAGTCGAACGTCCACTGTATAATGCAGTTGTTGTTGTTGCCACACCGGGAGAGAGAGAGAGAGAGAGAGAGAGAGAGAGAGAGAGAGAGAGAGAGAGAGAGAGAGAGAGAGAGAGAGAGAGAGAGAGAGAGAGAGATAGAGAGATAGAGAGGAGAGAGGAGGAGAGGGAGGAGGAGAGAGGGGGAGAGAGAGAGAGAGAGAGAGAGAGAGAGAGAGAGAGGGAGAGAGAGAGAGAGAGAGAGAGAGAGAGAGAGAGAGAGAGAGAGAGAGAGAGAGAGAGAGAGAGAGAGAGAGAGAGAGAGAGAGAGAGAGAGAGAGAGAGAGAGAGAGAGAGAGAGAGAGAGAGAGAGAGAGAGAGGAGAGAGAGAGAGAGAGAGAGAGAGAGAGAGAGAGAGAGAGAGAGAGAGAGAGAGGAGAGAGAGAGAGAGAGAGAGAGAGAGAGAGAGAGAGAGAGACAGACAGAGAAGAGAGAGAGATAGACAGACAGAGAAGAGAGAGAGACAGGCAGAGAAGAGAGAGAGAGAGAGAGAGAGAGAGAGAGAGAGAGAGAGAGAGAGAGAGAGAGAGAGAGAGAGAGAGAGAGAGAGAGAGAGAGAGAGAGAGAGAGAACAGACAGACAGAAGAAGAGAGAGACAGGCAGAGAAGAGAGAGAGAGGAGAGAGAGAGAGAGAGAGAGAGAGAGAGAGAGAGAGAGAGAGAGAGAGAGAGAGAGAGAGAGAGAGAGAGAGAGAGAGAGAGAGAGAGAGACAGGGAGGGAGGGAGGGAGAGAGAGAGAGAGGGAGAGAGAGAGAGAGAGAGAGAGAGAGAGAGAGAGAGAGAGAGAGAGAGAGAGAGAGAGAGAGAGAGAGAGAGAGAGAGAGAGAGAGAGAAAGAGAGAAAGAGAAAGAGAGAGAAAGAGAGAGAGAGAGAGAGAGAGAGAGAAAGAGAGAGAGAGAGAGAGAGAGAGAGAGAGAGAGAGAGAGAGAGAGAGAGAGAGAGAGAGAGAGAGAGGACACTGAATGTATACATCTGAGTTTGGCATTGTTACAGAAAAAAAGTTATGAGGCTTTTTTTAATACCTCTCCTTGCCCCCCTACCCCAACCTCCCCTTTAGCCTCAACTCTACCCTGCCCTATCCTTTCCCAGACCTATTCCTCTCCTTGACCCTCTCCCCTGTTTCTCCCTCTGGTAGTGATAATGATGATAAAAAACATATAATAATAATAAAATAACAAAAAATATTAATAACAACAATAATAACAATATTATTAATGATGGTGATGATGATGATGATGATGATGCTACTACTACTACTACTACTACTACTACTACTACTACTACTACTACTACTACTACTACTACTACTACTACTACTACTACCACCACCACCACCACCACTACTACTACCAATAATAATAATAATAATGATATGATAATAATAATAATAATAATAATAATAATAATAATAATAATAATAATAATAATAATAATAATAATAATAATAATAATAATAATGATAATGGCTGTTATGATGATGATGATGAGGAGGAGGATGGTGTGATGATAATAATAATAAAGATAATGATAATGATGACAATAAATACAATATCAATAGTAATAATAATAAAAGTAAAATTGATGATAATGAAAATAATAACAATGATTACAAAAACAATAATAACAATGACAAGAATAACAATAATAATAGTGATGCTAACAATAACAAAAGAAAATAAAAATGACAAGCATGCCCAGTTGGCAGAGAGACTAAAA
>NC_091571.1:26507773-26510273 GCF_042767895.1 Penaeus vannamei | reverse complement strand
GTTTGTCTGTGCATTAGCTCCCCCATGACGTATGTGGACTGACTCTATAAATATTGGACTAAATTCATTAACATCATCAGGGGAACGGCAGTTTTATTCTAAATAAAAAACTGATTTTTATCCAAAAAAAAAAATATATCATCAGATATATAACACCAATTATCAGTTTAAAATAAGCCCCATACCACTGTGGAATGTGTCTTTGATTACCTAACCCCCAGGAAGCCACTACAACCCCCTCCCCCCCTTATTGCCCTGATCACTACCCCTTCCCCCTCCCCCTCCCCCCGTTGCCATCCCCATCCTCTCCATACAATGTCAACTTCTAAAAATAAAATTAGAAAAAAATATGAATAAAAAATAATAACATAAAATTAATTCAAAAAATCAAAATAAGTCCACATAACACATTGCTATCGTACAAAAGTTACTCAAAAACATGTACAAAAAAAATGAACACGAGTTTGTATTGCTATATATAGACGTTATCTCTTATCGTACAAGTGCGCGGTTGCGTGTGGTGCAGGGAATTTCTTGCGCTGATAAGGGCGGACTTACGGCAGATAGGAGGTTGCTAAGCTAGTCTCGAAGGTGACAGTTGCACATGTTGCGCGGGTAGAGGGTGTCGCTAAGCTATTTTCGTTGTTGAAAGTTGAAAGTTTGATGTTAATTTTGATAAATGTTACTTCATGTGTGGTAAAATTGGCGATGTCTCAGAGAATAGAAGATATTAATGTTAAAAATTATAAGTTCCATATGACGTTAAATATGTCAATAACTGTCTATGGCAAAATATCTTGTCATAGTAGTACATTTGAGAGGTAGTATAAGAACAGAAAAAAATAAAGGAAAAATCATGTTGTAACGACGATGATAAACGTAAATCTATCCATGCACACTCAATACACAAATGCATGCAGACACACTTGGCTGGCACTGACCTGTGGCAGGGGACGAGTGTGCCGGAGGAGGCTCCTTGTGGGCGGTCTTGGGTGAGTCCGCGGGCGCGGGCGGGTGGCGCTGGTGGTGGGCGAGCAGCGGAGAGCCGGCCACGGGCGTGCGGTGCCTGAGTAGGGGCGAGGCCATGTGTGTGGGCGGCACGTGCGCGGGCGGCGCCACGTGGGCCACTTTAGGAGGCAGAAGAGGGGAGTTGAGGGAAGTGATAACGTGGGCGTGCCCACCGTTGACCGCCTTGTCGCGGGCGGGCGCGGGCGTGGGCGCGTGCAGAGTATCCATGGCGAGGTCAGGTCAGGTCAGGTCGGAAGAGGACGGTTGGGTTGGACGAGGTCAGCGCACCTCGGGTCAACGCCTATACACTGTTAGCCCAACACGACAGAGGCCCTTGGCATAGTTCTCGTCAAGTATGTACAAGAAGTTCCTCCTTCGTCTTCGTCTCCGGTGTTTCTTATCTTACACGTTATTTGACACTATTTACCAATTGATTCCTAGGATTACTTTCTACACTACCTACTGCTAGGTATCCAATCCAGGTCCAACAGTTTGTGATATTAACGAATATTTCATCTTCACAGGTGAGCCGACGCCCGTGACACGACGAGAGCCGACATGTTCGCGAGCGATGACTGGTCCTGCAGGAGGAGGAGGAGGAGGAGGAGATCCTACGCCCTCGCCTTCCGAACGCTTCCTCGCCCGGGCGCCCACACCTCCTTCTTTTCCTTCCTTCCTCCACGGGCGCGAAGTTCTTCTCCTCACACCCTCCCCGCTAACAAACCTCCTGAAGAGATCCTAGCGCTGAGGACCTCAAGAAACCTCTCCAGGAATGCCCTGAGTGTGTTCCTCTCTTCTCCTTATTCCCACGCTTCCTTGGAATAAAAAAGACGACGGTTATCCTAAGACCATGCCTTCCAAAAAAAAAAAAAGAAGAAAAAAAATCCTCCTTCGATAGTCGTCAGAAAAAAAATCCTTCTCCGAGGGATCCAAAAGGCCGAAGGATCCCCAAAGGATTCTCCTAGGGACGTCGAGGGGGAAGGGCGGGATGGGGGCGGCGCGAAGGACTCTCGAGGCGGCGGTTGGCACTCACAGAAGGAATGCAAGTCGGGGCTCTCTGCTTGTGACCCACGCCGACAGCTGACTCACTATCCTGGGGCGGCGGCGAGGCTGGCGGACCTGCGGGCGAGACGGACGCGGGTTACTCAATGGAACACAGGGACAAACAAACAAACAAACAAACGATTGGGAGGGTTGTGTTACTCATGGAAACAAAGAAACAAACGATTAGGAAGGTGTGTTATTCAATGAAACAAACAAACAAACGATTAGGAGGGTTGTGCTACTCGTTGAAACAAAGGGACAAGCAAACGATTAGGAGGGTTGTGTTACTCAGTGGAACAAAGAAACAAATGATTAAGAAGGCTGCGTTATTCAGTGAAACAAACAAACAAAAGATTCGGAGGGTTGTATTACTCAACGAAACAAACAAACAAATGATTAGGAGGGTTGCGTTACTCACTGAAACAAAGAAACAAACAAACGAATAGGA
>NC_091571.1:26500273-26502773 GCF_042767895.1 Penaeus vannamei | reverse complement strand
AGAGAGAGAGAGAGAGAGAGAGAGAGAGAGAGAGAGAGAGAGAGAATAATGGAATACAAAAACCTTGCACTCCCACATAAACTGACATACATAAAGAAAGACACACCATCAGGAACACACATACACACACACTGACAGACACACACACACTGACACACACACACACACACACACACACACACACACACACACACACACACACACACCAATACACACATAAACAAACATGCACCCATACCTCCCGCCCCCTCCCCCGCCCCACGCATACATAAACACCCACAAACGTCCTTAAAATCACCTTGTCACCCCCCCACCCCACCCCCACTAATACAGACAGGCACACACGTGACTCTTATCACCATCGCTGCGGGTGCCATATGCTGTCTAGACGCGCTGGCACTCTCCTTCGACTCGTGGGTTCAGAGTCCCTTGTAATGCCCTAATGCGTGGCACCTTAGGGCCAAAGGGCACCTATGTGCGCCGTGGGTTGTCCCGTGTGGGTGCCAGCGACCGCCTGTCACTAGTGCCTGCTTGCGGAAGCGGTGTTGGTAATTTTGGTAACATTACGTATGCCACCAGCAATAACATTATTAATAAAAAGTATTAATGGTATTAATAAAACTAATGATAAATTAACAAAATTCATGAAAATAAGTTTGAATGATGATGATGATGGTGATAGTGATGATAATAAAAATAATAACAATAATAATAAAACTAATAATAATAAGGAGAACAATAATTATCATTATGACAATAGTAATGATGATAATAGTAAAAGCGATGATGGAGATAACAACAGCAATAATTAAAACAATAAGAACAACAACAATAATAATCATATTGACAATAGTAATGATGATAGTAACAATCATGATGGTGATGATAGTTATGATAATAATAACGATACTAACAATAATGATGGGGGATGATGATGATAATGATGATGATTGATGATGATGATGATGATGATGATGATGATGATAATAACAGTAAAATAATAATAATAACAGTAATAATAACGATAATAATAATAAAAACAATAATAATGATAACAATAATGTGCTAACAACAACAACGATGATGATGATGATAATGATAAAAATAATAACAATAACAAAAAACAACAATAATAATCATGGCAATAACGATAATGAAATAATAATAACAACAATAATAATAATAGTAGTAATACTAATAACAATGATAAAAATAACAAAAATAATAAAGATGATAACAAAAAGCAATTGAAACGACAAAAAACAGCAAAACCAGAGATAGGAAGTCGACAAAATTAGTAATAAAAACGTTTCGGTATCTTAAATAGACAGAAATAACCTTCTTCGTAATAATAGCAATAATAGCAAATCTAGAAAAAATAACGGAAATAATCTAACATAAACAGTAATGACAATAAATCATAGTGTAAACTTAATAATAACAATCAAAATAACATTTCGTGCTGAAAAATACAAGACTGAAAATGAATTCGCCTGAAATTATTTATTCTCATACTTTAAAACAACTGCTAACAATGAAATAAATCAAAAATACAAAAAATAAAGATAAATAAATAAATTAACGAACATCTGATAAAAGAGATAAATATAACAAATAAATAAACATTTGCTCCCAGCTCCGCTTATCAACTTTCAGGGGAGTTGAATTATCTATCAAGTTAAATAACCCGCACAGAAAACGGAAGAGAAATGTGGATATAGAAAATGGAAGGATGAGAAAAGGCGAGTCAATTAAATAAATAAATTTGAGGAATAAGAATGGGGGGAGAGGAGAAGGGGGGTAAGTGAGGGAGGGAGGGGAGAGAGAGAGAGAGAGAGAGAGAGAGAGAGAGAGAGAGAGAGAGAGAGAGAGAGAGAGAGAGAGAGAGAGAGAGAGAGGGAGAGGGGGGAGAGGGAGAGAGGGGAGAGAGGGAGAGAGAGAGAGAGAGAGAGAAGAGAGAGAGAGAGAGAGAGAGAGAGAGAGAGAGAGAGAGAGAGAGAGAGAGAGAGAGAGAGAGAGAGAGAGGGGAGAGAAAGAAGGGAGAGAGAGAGAGAGAGAGAGAGAGAGAGAGAGAGAGAGAGAGAGAGAGAGAGAGAGAGAGAGAGAGAGAGAGAGAGAGAGAAAGAGAGAAAGAGAGAAAGAGAGAGAGAGAGGGAGGGAGGAAATAAAAAGAAAGAAAGAGAAAGAAAAACAATACATACAAAAACTAAAAAAATACACAAAAAATATAAAAAGAGACAACGAAAATGCAAACGACCGAAAAGGAAGAGAAATGCAGCCCGAGCGAATGAGAAGGGAAGGGGCGGCAGGCGACCAGAGCCATACTCCAAAGGCCGCCCAAAAAGATCTCTCCTTTCATCCTCTGACCTTCAGTAAATATCAAAAGGTAGATCGGGAAGTTGCATAACAAACATTAGTCACTTAGTGTATTATTTCTCACTATTACGTAAACATTCAACGTATATTCTGGACTGGAGCGACTGCAATACATTAAAGCAGT
>NC_091571.1:26473557-26476057 GCF_042767895.1 Penaeus vannamei | reverse complement strand
CAATACAGGTTCGATAGATAATTCTATGCTACCAGTAAATGAATAAGAATGACTATGATAGTGACGATAATAATTAATTCAATAAACAAAATAAAAAAAATTAAAAAGCAAGAATCACCTCCCTTCACAAAAAAATATTACTAGTCGTCCTCTCTACGACCACCCTTATTAACTCAAATCCAGACATGACGACATAATCCAAGTCATTATCTCGCTCCGACGACACAGAAAAAAGACTTATCAGACTTACGACCTGAATATATATGAACAAGACCACCAAGACGACCATTCCGACCGACCTACACAGCGTCACGACCGCAAGGCATTGTATAACATTGGAGGGTCGTGATCTGGGGCGAGAGAGGGAGGAGAGAGGGAGAGAGAGAAGGAAATAGGAAGAGAAGAAGGAAGGAAGGAAATAATAGATAAAAGAACACAGGAAGGGGAGGAGGGAAGCAAACAAGAAGAGAAGAAGGACGAATGAAAAGAAGGAATAATAGACCGAAAGAAGGGAAGCACCGTAAAGAAGAAAAGAAAGAAGGAAGGAAGAAAAGCATGAACGGAGAAAGGGAGGAAGAAGAGAAGAGACACAGAGACCACCCCTTGGAAGAGCGAACACCAACTGGCCGTGGCACTCCGCTCCTACCCTCCGGTGCCAGACATCCCTCCCCGCGCCGTGCCAAGATGTCGACACCTTCCCGATCGAGGTGTCGAAGTACTGTGGCGATGGCAAAAACAGGCCCGAAAAGGGAGCTCTCGCGCGTTGCAACAGCGGGTCCGCAGGGAGACGAGGTCGATAGCCGTCCTGGAAAAAATCCGTGCTTTTGGGTATCTGGGGCGACGGTATGAGGCGACGACGGATGGACACGAGCCGTCGCTTCATAAAGCCCAAAGGGGAGGAAGGGGAAGAGGATTTGTAAATTCGTATCTGTCCGAAAAAGAGGACCAGGAGAGGTAATGATGTAATACACACGTAGCCAAAAAAGTCACGTGATTGGCGCGTTCCGAATGCATCATATCCACTTAAAAAAAAAATCGATCAAGAGGCCATTATCTTCTGTTTTTTTTCTCCCTATTATTTCGTTTCACGAAACAGCAAGAACACACGAGAAATCTCTCTAATTTCGTCGCGTATAAAAGCAAGAACAAACACGAAATCCCTCTGATCTCGTCCTACGTGAATGCAAGAACAAATAAAATATTTCGCCCCACATAAAAACAAGAGCAGATATCCTTCTGATTTCGTCCCATAAAAAAATGAACGAACGAAAAATCCCTTTTATTTCGTCCCATGTAAAAGCAAGAACAAGAATCCCCTAGAATTTCGTCCCACATAAAACCAAGAACAAACAAGAAATCCTCTAATTCCATCCCACATAAAAGCAAGAACAAAAAAATCCCTCTCATTTCATCCCACATAAAAGCAAAAACAAACAAAAAATCCCTCTAATTTCGTCCCACACAAATGCAAGAACAAACAAAAAAAATCCCTCTAATTTCGTCTCACATAAAAGCAAAAACAAACAAGACAAATCCCTCTAAATCCATCCCACATAAAACCAAGAACAAACAAGACAAAAAATCCTTCTGATTCCATCCCACATAAAAGCAAGAACATAAAAAATCCCTCTAATATCGTCCCACATAAAAGTAAGAACAAGGAATCCCTCTGATTCCACCCCGTATAAAAGTAAGAACAAACAAGACAAATCCCTCTGATTCCATCCCACATAAAAGCAAGAACAAAAAAATATCCCTCTCATTCCATCCCACATAAAACCAAGCCCAAACAAGACAAATCCCTCTAAATCCCTCCCACACAAAAGCAAGAACACACGAGCAATCTCACTCCCAAGAGCCAAGCGGCATTTCCTTCTGTGGGAGACCTTGAGCGTCGGCATCACAGGAAAGTGGGATTCCTGTGGGCCGACCGCCGGGGGACAGCTGTCGGCAGCACAACAGGGTGATAATAAGGAACTATAGATTAAAAAAAAAGAAAAGAAAAAAAAAATGTTGGGTTGCGGAGTTTGCCGGACCTCTAGTGTAGCGTTTGCTCAATAGATGGCGCAGTTTCGGCAATGTATGGGAAAATGAACACCGTATTTTGGTTTTGATTATAATCGTTCGGTAAGCTTTCTAATTTCTCTACTCTTATCATTTATGTTTGTACCTAGTGATTTCTTTCTATTCATTCATCAAAAGTATCACCATTTTCATTATTGTTATTATCATGATCAATATTATTAACAATGCCATCATCTTTATTAATATCATAAATCTAATATTTTCTTTAGAGATATAAGGACACCGAGTCACAAGACAAACAATAAGCAATAAGAATCCGAAAATAAAGCAGAATCCGCAACGAACGAACAGAGCAACAAGAAACAAAGCAAAGACGAAGAAATCAAATCGTGAACGGCTAAATTTAGACGCAGGAGCACATTATGCAACGTTTGGCCAGTGTCTGCTGTAAATGTTTACTGCCCGCCCGGAGAAT
>NC_091571.1:26463557-26466057 GCF_042767895.1 Penaeus vannamei | reverse complement strand
TCTCCTCCTCTTTCTCCCCTCCATCCCTCCCCCCCATCTCCACCTCCTTCTCCACCTCCTCTCCCTCTATTCCTCCTCCACCTCCTTCCTCTTTCTCCCACCCCTCCCTCCATCTCTCCTCCCCCCTCCTATCTCTCTTCCCCCTTTTACTCCACCTCCCTCTCTCTTTCCCCCACACCCCCTCTCCTCTCCGTCACACTTCCTCTTCCTCCCTCGCTTCCTCGTACAGCGGCCGCCCACGCTAACACCCGTTATGTAAACAGCCACCCACACCTTGTGACGTCAAGATCACGATCCAAAAGATGATATCTTTAAAGATTCACCGATTCATAGACTAAGAGAAAAAAAAGAATAATCAATGGCTACATGATTTTAAAAAAATAAATGTGTAAAGTAATCAGAGAAACGACAAAAAACTCGTATCATTTCTATTGTGAAAAGAAAATGTTACAAATATACAGCTTACATAAACATATCAATCAATTAATTAATAACATGAATATGACAAATTGAATGACAGGGATAAGGATTGTTCAAATAATCATAAAAATAACAATACTATAATTATGAATGAATATATTCCTCACACGTTATGTAAAAGCGACACGAGACTCAGTACGTGGGCGAGAAAGTAGTTTATATACGAACAGTACGTCCTCGTGTGTGTGTGTGTGTGTGTGTGTGTGTGTGTGTGTGTGTGTGTGTGTGTGTATGTGTGTGTGTGTGTGTGTGTGTGTGTGTGAGTAGAGAGAGAGAGAGAGAGAGAGAGAGAGAGAGAGAGAGAGAGAGAGAGAGAGAGAGAGAGAGAGAGAGAGAGAGAGAGAGAGAGAGGGAGAGGGAGAGGGAGAGGGAGAGGGAGAGGGAGAGAGGAGAGAGGGAGAGGGAAAAAGGGGGAGAGGGAGAGGGAGAAAGGGAGAGGGAGAGGGAGGAGGGGGAGGGAGGGAGTGAGGGAGGGAGAGAGAGGGAGAGAGGGAGAGAGAGGGAGAGAGAGAGAGAGAGAGAGAGAGAGAGAGAAAGAGAGAGAGAGAGAGAGAGAGAGAGAGAGAGAGAGAGAGAGAGAGAGAGAGAGAGAGAGAGTGTGTAAGGTAAGATTTGTTCGCCAGCCTACCTACCCATCTTCTCCTCTGTCAAGCCTGCCTGCTTGCTTCACCGACTGTCTGCCTACTTGCCTACCTGCTTGCTTGCCTGCTTGCATACACACGCATACAGGGACGAGCACGCACACACACACACACACACACACACACACACACACACACACACACACACACACACACACACACACACACACACACACACACACACACACACACACACACACACACACACACACACACACACACACACACACACACACACACACTCACTCACTCACTCACTCACTCTCTTCTTTGACGGCATGTTCTTAAAATTCAGATTTTCACCTCTTGCATCTTCCGTTTCGAATGTCCGAAAGAAAAAAAAACGAACTGAACGAGAACGAGAAACAGAGAATAAATAAATAACATCATAGGCAAGAATTCCGAGGCGTCGCTGTAGGTTCTAACAGCGGAGGTTGACGTTTGCTTGAGGGTAGGAGAGGGGGAGATGAGGAGGGGGAGAAGAGACACAGGGAATGGGGTAAGGGGGAAGGAAGATAAGGATAAAGAGAGACAGAAGGGGGTGGGGATAGGGAAGGGGTGAAGGTCAGAAAGGGGAAGGAGGAGATAGGTTTAGGGAGAGGAAGGTAGGAGAGGCAAACGTGGGGAGAGGAGGGAGAGGGAGAGAGGGTCAGACCAGGGTAGGGACAAGCAAGAGGGAAAGGGGAGAGGGCCAGGGGAAGGCAGAGGAGGGAGGGAATGGGACCAAGGGAGGGCAGAGGAGGGAGGGAAAGGGACCAAGGGAGGGTAGAGGAGGGAGGGAAAGGGACCAAGGGAGTGGGCAGGGAGGGAGGTGGAAAGTGACCAAGGGAGGGTAGAGGAGGGAGGGAAAGGGAGCAAGGGAGGGCAGAGGAGGAAGGGGAAAGGGACCAAGGGAGGGCAGAGGAGGGGAGGAAAGGGACCAAGAGAGGGTAGAGGAGGAGGGCAAGGGACCAAGGGAGGGTAGAGGAGGAGGGAATAGGGCCAGTCAGGTGGGAGGGTGGAGGAGGGACCGACAGACATGAGGAGAGTCTGAGGGAGTTTAGAGGGGGAGGGGGATTTGGGGGGAGGCGGCAGACGGAGAGGGGAGGGCAATTCTCAGTGGGGAAGAGAATGAGAGGGGGGGACGCAGTGAAGGATAGAGAGTGAGTGGAGTTATGTTAGAGAGGATGGAAAAGGTAGAGGGAGAGACTGCGTGGGAGAGACTCTCAAGTGAAGGGGGAAATAATGAGTGGAGAAAAGGAGAGTTTAGGTTAGAGAGGATGGAAAAGGTAGAGGGAGAGACTGAGCGAGAAAGAGACTCTGGAGAGGGGGGTAGAAACGAGTGGAGAAAGGATAGTTAGAACGAGGAATAGAAAGCTGTTGAAGGGGAGTGATAGAGA
>NC_091571.1:26451057-26453557 GCF_042767895.1 Penaeus vannamei | reverse complement strand
GCGATCGTCGTTACATAAACAAACGAAAAATACCATCTATCTACTTGATATAAATGAATTAATCCTGTTTTTTGAAAGTATGTTATCCGTTGTAAGCTACCTTCTGCAACTGTGAATGGATAAAATGAGCCTTGTGGACGAGCACGGTGTTGGCCAAGGATTCTGGAGGATATTCTGAATAACTCTTTTTATCTTATCTATTTATATATTTCCTCTCGTACACATTCACCGAATCAGCTGTTTTAAGTAAACGATTTTATTCCCGTTACATGGGATAAAGAGGTTGGTGTTGGTCTACCATTTCCCAGGATTTCTTTTTGAATTTTCCTGTCTTCGTGGTTCATGGATTGCATCGTGCCATGAGGTTCTCTATCCTATTTTTCTTTTAAGGCAGATAATGTCCTTGAGGCATATTCCATTACAAACGAATTCTGAAATGAAAGAATCCTTCAGGGACGTGTTTATCCTTCTCTTCGCTCAGGTGTCTGCAGGGAGAGGATTTTTACCTTATTCCTGTTTTGAGATGAGGGTAGTTGTTATACTTCTGCTACGAGTCTACCAATTTTATTTATTTATTGAAAAAGATCGTCAAGAAAAATGTATTATTTACCAGATCCTAAGTGACTGCCTGGAGGAACAGCAGCACAAACGGAAAATCCTACAGACCCAAAACTCTACGATTCTACAGCAGGTAAGTTCTGAAGCGGGTTAGAAGTCTTCTGTGCTATATATCAAGAGGGCTTTCTTAATGCTACTTATATCTTCGTAGTCTCGAAACCACAGGAAAAGAGGAACGAGAGTTGACTCGTGAACTAGCTCTCTCTCCTCCTTCCCTCTATCGCTTCTTCCTATAACTCCTTCTCCTCTCCTTTTTTCCTCTACCACTCTAACTTCCCACTACCTCTCTAACCCTAGCTCGCTCTCTTCTTCTCCCTTTCTCTCTAACTCTAGCTCTCTCTTCCCCTTCTCCCTTTCTCTCTAGCTCTAGCTCTCTATCCCCCTTCTCCCTTTCTCTCTAAATCTAGCTCTCCCTCTATCTCTGTCTATCTCTGTATCTGCACCTGTCTCCGCCTCTGTCTCTCCTCTCTCTCTGTAAATAGTTTTGTGGCTTTCGTCAAAGGCCTTCTTCAAACACTTCGGCCTCAAATCGCAACTCTTGGTAATGAAATTGTTTGTCTTTTCCTTCTCTCTTTCCCTCTCTTTTTTCCCCTTCTTTGAGCGTCCTCTTTGAAACTGGAACTATTCGAGCTTCCTTCTGGAGTTGGTTTCCCCGAATCCCAACAGGTTCTTCTATTTGAATGAATCTGAATGGGTCGCTTGTTCTCGTTCTCCGCCCGTGCGACGAGGAATCGCACTGCACGCCGCGGGTTCGCTTGCTGGAGACGGGCTGGGGTGGAGCCTTCCCTCTCTCTCGCTCCTTTCTTTCTTTCTTTCTTACTCTCTCTCTCTCCATTCGAAGTCTCTCCTATTCTGATTCCGTCGTTATTCTCTTCTCTTCATCTGAACGTCTGATTTTCTCTCTGGCTGTGTCTTTATCTCTCTTTTTCTCCGTCTTCACACACACACACACACACACACACACACACACACACACACACACACACACACACACACACACACACACACACACATATATATATATATATCTACATAAACATACCTATGTATGTATGTGTGTGTGGGGTGCGTGTGTGCGTGAGTGCGCGTGTGCGCGCGCATGTGTAGTCCTCTCCCTCTCCCTCCCCTTTCCCCCGACACCCTACCTCCCAGCCCCGCCTCCCCCACCCCCTCCCCCTGTTCAAGAAGGTCATCCCAAGGCGCCGACCACCTCGTTGATGACCACTGCACAGTTGCAAAGGCGTTGCAGGCGTGCCATTAACCCGGGCGTGGCTTCCTCCGCGCTGACCAAAATGACGGCGGGAGTCCTTCGTGACGCGCCGGCCATTGCGAAAGCGTGAATGTGGCAGAAAAGCCGATGATCGCGACGAGAAATGAGAGCAAGGGAGGGGGGGATGATAGGCGGAGTGGTGGGGGGGGGGAGAAGGAGAGGAGGAAAAGCAGTGGTGTATATAAATATATATTCTTATTCCTTTATCTTTTTTTTGTTGTTTTTGATTCTTCGAAGATTTTTTTCTTTTCGAATTCTTTTCTTTTTGTTTTGTTTGTCTTTTCGATTCACTTTCTTTCCACATCAAAAGAATAAGAATGCTTCCCAGAGCATTTACAGAATATGAAAATGCAAAAGTGACAAGAAAAATCTCAAGATAAAATAGATTTAAAATACAGCACATAAGACTAAAGAATTCCTTACGAAAATAAAAACAATGAACTAGACAAATATAGAACAGATACAAAGCAAGATACATAGCGAAACACATACATGCATAATGTACGTATCTATGTCCATATATATGCATATATACACGCATACATACATACACACACACACATATATAAATATCATATATATATATATATATATATATATATATATATATAT
>NC_091571.1:26433557-26441057 GCF_042767895.1 Penaeus vannamei | reverse complement strand
AGAGTGAGTGGGAGGAGGCAATAAAAAGGCGGAGGAGAAAAACGTTGGAGAAAGGAGGGGAGAGAAAGGAAGAGAGAAGAGAAGGAGCAGGGAAGGGAGGGGAGAGGGTGGGGAGATGAAAAAGGGAGAGGAAGGAGAAAGAGGGAGATGAGAAACGTGAACGGGGAGAGAGGGAGGGGAGAAGTTAAAGGAAAGATACAAGTAAAAATGAGAGACCATAGAAGAGGGAGAAGAAAGGAGAGAAGAGGGAGCGAAGGAGGCAAGGGGGGTGAGAGGAAGCAATGAAGAGAAAAGGGAGGGGAGAAGAGGGAGAAGAGAAGAAGGGGACTAGAAAGGAAGGGAAAAGAGAAGGAAATGGAGGAGAAAGGGAGAGGGAGAGAAAATGGGGAGAGAGTAAAGTAATAAGGGGGAGAAAATGAGAAGGCAATAAAAACAAAAAAGGAAGAGGAATCAGGGGTTTAGGAAAAGTGAGAGAGAAAGAAAGTGGAAGAGGGAGAGGAGAGGGGGAAGAGGGAGGAAGAAGGGGAGGAGAGGAGATGAGGGTAGAGGAGGAGACGAGGGGGGAAGGGAGAGGGCAGACAGATGAGGGGTGAAGAGGAGGAGGTGGAGGAGGACCGGAGACGGGTGGAGGGGAGGGAGTAGGAGGAGGAGGAGGAGGAGGAGGGGGGGGGGGGGAGTGAGCGAGCGAGCGGCCACTCCCAGTAACTTTACTTTGACTTGTCTGTCCAGTTATCAAGCCATACCCGTCGGAGTCTCGTCAGAGCGGCGAACCAGTCCGGACACTCTTAATTATCCCACTGAGAAATATATGTGCCATCCAGACTCGATACTTCAATTAACGAGATGGCGACGAGGGGGTGGGCGGGAGGGGGGGGGGGGGGGGAGGGGGGACGAGGTAGAAGGGGGAGAGAGAGGGAATGAGGGGGGAAGAGGGAGGAGGAGGAGGTGGTTAATAGGGAAGAAGGGAGGAGGAAGAGGAATAAGGAAGAAGGAAGGAGGAGGAGGATGTGGTAGAAGGGAGAGGAGGGAGGGCAGGAAAGAACAAGGAGAGAGGGGAAGAGGAGAAGGAGGAGGGAATAGGGAAGAAGGGAGGGTGTAGAGAGGATGGGGAGGGGAGGATAGGAGAGGGAGGGAACGGGGGAGAAATGGAAGGGAATAGAGAAAGGAGATAGAAGATGGGGAATGAGGGAGGGAGAATGAGGTGGGAATAAGGAGTGGGGAGAGGAGAGAAGGGTGAGAGAAGGGTGAAAGAGGAAACTAAAGGTCGGAGAAAGAGAACAGGGAAGGAGGAGAGGAGAAAGACGTAAGAAGGGGAAGGAGAAGTGGGGAAGAAGAGGAGGGAGGTGAGGAAGACGTGGAAGGATAGGAAGAAAAGGCAGGAGGTAGGTAATCAAAGGAAGAGGAGAAAGGAGATGGAGAAGAGAACGAAAAATGAAAGGAGGTGGGGAAGTGGACGAAAAATGGAAGGAGAAGGAGGTGGGGAAGTGGACGAATAATGGAAGGAGAAGGAGATGGGGAAGTGGACGAAGCAAGGGGAGAGAATGAGGGGGAGTGTTGCCCATTCGCTATGAAGGGGCAAGACCGGAGGCAGGAGAGGTGAGGGTCGAGAGAGGGATCCGGGGGCGTGTGTGCCATTACAGTTCATTCTAAAATTTGCTTTGCTGCTCTCTTCCCCTCTAACTCTCACTCTCCTTCTTATCATTCTCCCTCTCTTTCACCTTATAATTCTCCCTCTCACTCTACTTTTCCTTATTATTCTCACTCTATTTCTCCTTATAATTCTCCCTCTCACTCTACTTTTCCTTATTATTCTCACTCTCTTTCTCCTTATAATTCTCCCTCTCACTCTCCTTTTCCTTATTATTCTCACTCTCTTTCTCCTTATAATTCTCCCTCTTACTCTACTTTTCCTTATTATTCTCACTCTCTTTCTCCTTATAATTCTCCCTCTTACTCTACTTTTCCTTATTATTCTCACTCTCTTTCTCCTTATAATTCTCCCTCTCACTCTCCTCCTGCCTCTCTAATACTCACTCTACCTCTCCCTCTCGCTTTACCTCTCCCTCTCCCTCTCCCATCTCCCCCCTATAACTCTCACTTCTCTCACTCTCTCCCAACTCCTACTCTTACCCTCCCTACCTCTCTAACTCCCATTCTATCTTCCTCTCTCCCTCTTGCATTTATATCAAATGCGCCTATCGATCATTTATCCACCTACACATTTTTCTTAAATATTATTATAATTTCGTCTCTCATCACATTCAACAAGTGTTAAGAGAATGACCTTTATTGTGAACTCTCCTGAACAGCAACGAGATTCTATACCGTCATTCTTGTCGCTGAACAAGTATTAATTTCATTTGTTTAAGTCCTCCAACCTCCCCCCCTTGTCCCCGCCTTCTACGACTCCCCCCCCCCATTACACACACAGTTTGGGTCATTCCACAGGTCATCCTCTTTTTTATTTTCTTTATTCTTCCGCCTTCCTGTTTCTTCTTGTTCTCTTTTTTTAATTTGTCCGTTTTCCATTTTCGTTTTTTTTATTATTCTCCTGCTTTTAACTTTTTTCTCTATCTACTTTCATTCCGTTTACAACGTTCTTCCGTTTGCAGCATTCTCTCTCTCTCTCTCTCTCTCTCTCTCTCTCTCTCTCTCTCTCTCTCTCTCTCTCTCTCTCTCTCTCTCTCTCTTTATTTCTCTCTCTCTCTCTCTCTCTCTCTCTCTCTCTCTCTCTCTCTCTCTCTCTCTCTCTCTCCTCTCTCCTCTCTCTCGCTCCTCTCTCTCGCTCCTCTCTCTCGCTCCTCTCTCTCGCTCCTCTCTCCTCTCTCCTCTCTCTCTCTCCTCTCTCTCTCCTCTCTCTCCTCTCTCTCTCTCCTCTCCTCTCTCTCCTCTCTCCGTCTCTCTCCTATCTCTCTCCATCTCCTCTCTCTCTCTCTCTCTCTCTCTCTCTCTCTCTCTCTCTCTCTCTCTCTCTCTCTCTCTCTCTCTCTCTTCTCTCTTTCTCTCTCTCTCTCTCTCTCTCTCTCTCTCTCTCTCTCTCTCTCTTGTCCTATCCTTTCTCCTCTCTTTATTTCATCATTTCATGCCTCCTTCTCTCTTCATATCCTCTTTCACTTTCTACCTTACTCTCTCACTCTGCAAAACTACGAATATCACTCTTTTGTATTATCACTCTTACTCTCAAATAGGCACTCTCCCAGTCTCACACTTACTCTCTCAATATCAATACTTATCCGGTAATCTCGCGCTTTCGTAATAAGAACTCTTACACGCACACACACACACACACACATGCGCTCTTAGTCTCGCTCTCATCCTGCCAACTATCACTATTAAACTCTCACTCTTCCGTATTAATGATTCTTATTTAATAAAACGCAAAATCTCTCACTCCCCCTCTCACCCTTACCCTCTTATCCTTGCTCTAACGCTTCCATATCAATAACTCTTACCCACAGAGGCAAACTCTCTCACTCCCATTCTTACTCTTACCCACTTACCCTTACTCTCACCTTCCCGTATCAATAACTCTTACCCACAGACACGAACTCTCTCACTCCCATTCTTACACTTACCCACTTACCCTTCCGTATCAATAACTCTTACCCACAGACGCGAACTCTTTCAGTCCTACTCTTACCCACACCCCCGTATCCTTACTCTCACCCTACCGTGCCGATAACTCTTACCCACAGACGCAAACTCTCTCACTCCCATTCTTACACTTACCCACTTTTCCTTCCGTATCAATAGCTCTTACCCACAGACACGAACTCTCTCAGTCCTACTCTTACCCATACCCCCTTATCCTTACCCTCACCCTTCCGTACCAATAACTCTTACCCACTGTCGCGAACTCTCTCACTCCCATTCTTACACTTACCCACTTTTCCTTCCGTATCAATAGCTCTTACCCACAGACGCGAACTCTCTCACTCAGACCCAGTACTCTCACTCTTGCCGCCGATAGAAGTCTCGTCCATGGTTACGGCAACTTGAGGGAGTCGGTTGCCAAGCCAGGCAGTCTGACCGCGGCGGACTTCCGTTATTATGGCGAGAGTAGAGGTGGGAACACACGCACGCACGCACGCACGCACGTACCGACGCACGCGAATATACGTAGACGTCGGGGCGCACACGTATTCGTATGTAGACGTTCGAACGTCGTTTTTTTAGATTTTTTTACGCTCTGTAGTAGGTTTCTCTATTTCATTCTCTTTGTCTGTCTATCATCTCTCTCTCTTTCCATACCATAACATACTAAGATATCATGCACTATAACACATAAATTCAATACAATTATGTCCTTCATATTATTGTTAGTCAACACCATACTTCTGTAAAGTCTCTCCTTTTCTTAATAAACAAAAAGGAAAAGAAAAAGCTCGACCATAACCAAAGACCGTAATAACTAGACGTATAAGAAAAAAAAAAAGTTTGGCGGCCATTGCAGACTCTGGCAATTTCTCTTTCCTGTGTCTACTCCTTCTCCCTCACGCCTTTTCTCTTCTTTGTCCTATTATCCCTCTCCTTTCTCTTTCTTGATTTACTCTTCCTCTGCCTTTTTCCTTCCCTCTATATCTCAGCACCGTTTAACCTCCCCTTCTCTTCCCTTCCATGCTCTTCTCTTCTTTTCCCTTCCCCTCCCCTCCCCTCCCCTCCCCTTCTCTTCCCTTCCCTTCCCTTCCCTCCCTCCCCTCCTCCTTCTCTTTTTTCCCTTCCCTCTCCTCCCCTTCCCTTCTCTTCTTTTCCCTTCCTCCCCTCCCATCCCCTTCCTCCCCTTCTCTTCCCTTCCTTTCCCTTCCCCCTCCCCTCCTTCCCTTCTCTTCTTTTCCCTTCCCTCCCCTTCCCTTCTCTTCTCTTCTTTTCCCTCCCCTTCCCTTCTCTTCTCTTCTTTTCCCTTCCCTTCCTTTCCCCTCCCTTTCCTTCCCCTTCCGTTCCCCTCCCTCCGTGAGCCCCCGTGCGCCTCAGACCCATACGTAACGAGGCAACAAGCAAACGACCCCGAAGCCCCGTTGCAGTGTAACTACAATTTTCTCTCCGCCGTTTTTACCTGCGGGAATGACCAAAGGTCGAGGAACTCTCATTGGCTCGCTAACAACCAGACACGCCCAATCAGCGTCAAGAAGACACGGCCGCCCTCCCGAGGCGCTTGGTTAATAGATCACATGTGGCGAGAGGAGTAAAAAAAAAAATGAATAAACAAATAGATACACGCGGGAATGTGATTTTAATGGGTAATCGATACTCTTTCTGCATTTCCTTTCCGTCTCGCTTACGCATTCTGTGTTTGTTAGGGGGAGTGGGAAGGGTGTGTGTGTGTGTGTGTGTGTGTGTGTGTGTGTGTGTGTGTGTGTGTGTGTGTGTGTGTGTGTGTGTGTGTGTGTGTGTGTGTGTGTGTGTGTGTGTCCAATTTCAAAGAGTTGTCCCAATCATTTTCTCACTTATTTTATCTTCTTTCAATTACTTTTGCCTGCTCTCTCTCTCTCTCTCTCTCTCTCTCTCTCTCTCTCTCTCTTCTCTCTCTCTCTCTCTCTTCTCTCTCTTTCTCTCTCTTTCTCTCTCTTTCTTCTCTCTCTCTTCTTCTTCTTCTCTCTCTCTCTCTCTCTCTCTCTCTCTCACCATCCCCAACTCTCTCCCCTCTCCCTCACCAATTCCTCTTACCCTTCCCTAGACCCTTCCTTCCCTTTCTCTCTCTCCCTCACACGCTCATAAAGAAACCCACTTATCTCTCCTTATCTCCCCTGTCCACAGCCCATCGCACTCCCCCCTCCCCCTCCCCATCCCCCCTCCCCCGCCATTCTCAATCAAGCACAGAGATCCATTGCTCATTATCCACGTACAAGCACCACGCCCCTCAAGCGCTCCGAGGCACCGAGACGCACCGTGCATTAGGGCCACGGCATCGCATCCGCCGGCGATAGGGGGGAGGGGGAGGGGAGGGGGCAGAGGTGATGGGTACAGTATACAACTCTGAATGAGATGATGGTAAATTTTGTTGTTATCTTTTGATTATTCCTTATTTAGTATCTCTCTCTCTCTCTCTCTCTCTCTCTCTCTCTCTCTCTCTCTCTCTCTCTCTCTCTCTCTTCTCTCTTTCTCTCCCTCTCTCTCTTTCTCTCCCTCTCTCTCTCACTCTTTTTCCCTCCTTTTTCGCCGGCGATAGGAGGACAGAGGCGACGGGTACAGTATATAACTCTGACTGTGATGATGGTAAATGGTGATTATGTTGTGAATGTGAATGTGGGTTTGAGGGGTTCTGGCTGTCTTGACGGTTGTCCTGTAAGGAAATTGGTGCTCGGGAGGAAGAGAGAAGGAGGGAGAAAGGGTCTTTGGGAATATTAGGATTCGTGAAGAAACGAAGGAAGGCAAGTAAATCATACAAAGAGACATGCTGACGAGAGAGAGAAAGAGACAGAGAGAGAGAGAGAGAGAGAGAGAGAGAGAGAGAGAGAGAGAGAGAGAGAGAGAGAGAGAGAGAGAGAGAGAGAGAGAGAGAGAGAGAGAGAAGGAGTGAGAGAAAGACAGACAGACGCATAAACTAAAACAAATAAATTCACAAAAAACGAACAAACAGGAATCCCTTCTCGCAGACATAAACAGACAGCCACAGACAGAGAGAAATGCCTCCCAGTCATATCGCGCACATGAACAGATTAATGAAAAGACAAACGACATTCTTTACAGCTGAAAATAAAATCATGTGAGATGAACACAAAGAGAGATCTGGAGAAAAGAAGGATTGAAGGAGGGAGGTGGAAAATTGTGCAAATAGAGAGAGAGCTGAAAAAAAAGAAGGGAGGAAGGAAGGAGATGGAAAATTGGGCGAATATGCACTTTGTGAATAATGTAATTGCATTTGAATAAAGAAGATAATTAGTAATGAGATGGTGATGCTGCGGTCATGATGATGATAATGACTATGATGAGAGCTTTGGTGGTGATAATGACGATAAAGATGAAGACGACGATGAATAAAAGACAAGAAAGAGAAAGAGAGAACAAGAGAACCCAGAACATATACAGAAACCAAGAGTGCAACATCAACCGGTGCATTAAGGTCGATCATCAAATAAAATTAACAAAAATCTTCGACTTTCTGCCTTTACCGCCTTTGCTCGGGCTAAAAATAAGTCAAAATAGCTCTTACGTAAGCTCGTAATGCGGTTATCATTACGATGTTCTAATTCAAATAATTCTATTTTCTTATGTTTTCGTTCTTTCTTTTATTGTTTGCTTATCAAGAGTCAAGGAAAGATTTCGGTCAAAGAGGAAATGGTCGAGAGAAAAAGAAAGAAACAGAGAGAGGGAGAGGGAGGGAGGAAGGGAGAGAGAGAGAGAGAGAGAGAGAGAGAGAGAGAGAGAGAGAGAGAGAGAGAGAGAGAGAGAGAGAGAGAGAGAGAGAGGGAGAGAGAGAGAGAGAATAAATAATGAATCATCAAAAGATAACAACAAAATTAGCCCACATTAACCAACAACACACAAAGAGCAACAGTCATA
>NC_091571.1:26423557-26428557 GCF_042767895.1 Penaeus vannamei | reverse complement strand
TGCATCGTTGGAGATTCTCCGCACATCTCCGCCGGTGACACTCGGCGGTTACATCCCAGGAGTCAAAGAAGCAATAAAAATCTTCTGAGCGTAACGTTTGAGACTCGGGAATGTTTCATGAATATTGCGTACGGACGGACGGACGGACGCGGCGGCCCCCTGAAACGTTCGCTTTGTCCTCCTCATTGATAAAATCGTCCTTAAACGCCCCTCCCCGTCACCCCTCTCCTGCCCCTCTCCAGGTCCGGGTCCCCCTTCTCCATCTTATGCGAAGGCCTTCAGGGAGGAGGGGGTTCTGGGGGAACTTGAGATCAATAAGCATTCGGAAGTGATTCTGTCCCGAGACACTCCGAGATGCTTCACTGGAGACGTGCATTCATTCCCACAATGGAATTTCCTCCTCTTGATGTGGGAGAGAGAGCGGTATAAATAACAAAAGGAAAACTAAGGCTTCTTACACGAGAAGTCTAAGTCTTCGAGGCCCATATACGCACAGAACATATCGTCCTCGAGATAACACTTATCAGTTTATCTCTTCAGCGGCGAGCCGGAGGAAGTAGCGAGCGAGACTCAGCGCGGAGAGCCCAGGCCGCCGTAATGACATGCAGTGGTCATGCCCAACTGGGCCCGGGGTACGCCGTCTCCAAGATGCCCTTGCCAAGCCTAAGAAATAAGGGGTGGGGAGGGGGGAGCGAATAACATTTAGAACTGCTTTGTTATGCGAAGAGAAGAACGCTTAGAACTCATTAATTTGATATCCATTGTTATTGTTGATGGATAGCGTTTCTGACAGCACTGACGGACGGGAAGATATGGTGCGACGGTCGCTATGACGAAGGGGGAAGGGGGAAGGGGGAGGGGAGGAAGAGGGTCGAAGTGGGAGGGGAGGAGGTACGGCAGGGGAACAGAAGGGGGGAAAGGCCGGTAGAACAGGGTTGAGGTAGGAGGAGGGGGCAGATAGAGAGGGGTAGTGGAGGGGAGGGCATGGGAGGTGGGAGGAGAGGGGCATGTGTATGGGAAGCGAGTCTTGAGCCGCGACTAGTGTAGGGGCACGGCCATCAGGATAAATTATAGGGCAACAGCGTGTACCCGCCGCTGGTGGGGCATGTCTCATTATCACATGCAAACCTGATCATCAACTTCGTCAACGTCCCTCAATATGTGAGAGAGAGGGAGGGAGGGAGAGAGGGAGAGTGAGAGAGGGAGGGAGGGAGAGAGAGAGAGAGAGATCCACAAACTTTCGGATATTTAGACTTGGGAGATATTAACGAACCGTGTATCCAAATCATGAAAAAGACCATCCATGACCTTTGACGAATTTCGTCCTTGCGTCGCGAACCATCTTAACCCTCCCCTTCCCCTCCCCTCCACCTTTTCCCGTCCTCCACGCGAGCCTCGTAGTCGGCCTCTCGCACGCCTCTCGGTTTCTTCGTTTCCTTCATCGGTGACAAATGGCCCTACGGCTCGTGTATACCCTTCTATACACGCACGAAAACGAGACCATTTACATGAACAATTTTTTTTTTTTTTTTGTCATTTTAAATATTCTATGGCAGTCAACTACATCAATAGAAACTCGTAAGATAAGCATACATTTTTAAACGTAATCCATGTACGCTAACAACGACCATCAACACTAACAACAACGAACATCAACACAACAACAACGACCATCAACACTAACAAGAAAGAAATAAGAGTACAGAACATGGCCAGAAACCCCGCACAAATCCCCCAAACCTAAGGATTACACACAGCATCCGACCAGACACAAAACGGAGAAGAAAGGCCACAGAGAAACTACAGGTGGACGGGTATGAAGTTCGTAACGGCGGATACAGTGTAACGACCGAAAGAGGTGGTACAAGAGCAAGCACAGGTGGATACTCCTGACGGGTGGATGCGGAATACAGACGATGGGCACGAAGTCTGTCCCTGACGGTTGGTGAGGATGAGTTGTGGCGAGAGAAAGGGTGGAGAAAGAAAGGGGAGGGAGAAAAGAGAGAGAGAGGGAGAAAGAGAAAGATTGAGAGAATGTGTGTCTGCGTGTGTGTTTGTGGTGTGTGTGTCTGAATGTGCATATAAATAAAAAATATATATATGTAAAGAGAGAGAGAGAGAGAGAGAGAGAGAGAGAGAGAGAGAGAAGGAGAGAGAGAGAGAGAGAGAGAGAGAGAGAGAGAGAGAGAGGGAGGGAGAGAGAGAGAGAGCGAATGGCGGATGCTTCGAAGAAAGGGGGAAAAGCAAGAATCCATAGAGGGCGTTCCTCCTGGCCTTGTCGAGACCTTTGTCTACTTCCTAATTCCGATCATCACCGACGGCGATATTTCTCTGCTTTTGTTTAGTTGTTTTTCTTTTTTTCCGAACCTTTATAATATATTTATTTAAACATCCTGTTTGTTTCTTAACATTATCAACCGTAAGATTATAGTACATGAACTAAAATACATGTAATGTATGTGAATGTATGTGTGTGTGTGTGTGTGTGTGTGTGTGTGTGTGTGTGTGTGTGTGTGTGTGTGTGTGTGCGTGTGTGTGCATAAATAAAAAGAAATAAAATTCTTACACAAACCACGATTCAGATCAATCACAAAATCACTTCCTCATACCTACCATCTTCCGCACAGGTCATTCACATCAGATCATACTAACGACCAAGAGCAACGAGCATACTAACAATTATCTAACTACTAATTCATACTAACTACAACAATTACTATACTAACAACCATGCTGCATATTAACAACCATACTAGCGACTAAACTAACAATCATACCAACAATCTAACAATCCAAGAGGGACAACCATACAACCATACGAACACAGAAACAACCATACTAACGACTACAACTACAACACAAACAACCATACTAACAACGAATAGAAGCAATCATTCTAACTACAACTACAACACTAACAACCACACTAACGAAGAGAAATAATCATAATTACAACACTAACAACCATACTAACAACGAAGAGCAACAACCATACTAACCACAACTACAACACTAACAACGAAGAGAAACCACACTAACAACCACAACCCTAACCATACCAACAACGAAGAGCAACAACCATACAAGCAACTACAACTACTACACTAACAACAAACCAACTATACTAACAACTACTACACTACCAACAAACCAACTATACTAACAACTACTACACTAACAACAAACCAACCATACTAACAACTACTACACTAACAACCATACTAACAACGAAGAACAACACCCACTCTAACAACCCTCTAACAGCGAAGGGACGGAAGGTCATCCCAAGACTAAGTACGTCTGAAAACCTTACACTTCATCCTCACTGCCATAGAGAAAATTAATTGCCGGATGTTCGCGTAACTGTGCTTACGTTGTTCCCCTGACAGCCTGACAATCTAACAGTCCCCTCTCTGTTCATCATCTCTCTCTCTTTCGTTCTTTCTTTCTCTCTGTATGTCTGTCTGTCTCTCTCTATCTCTCTCTCTCTCTCTCTCTCTCTCTCTCTCTCTCTCTCTCTGTTGGTATGTATGTATGTTTGTATATGCATGAATGTGTGTGCGTGATGTGTACATGTGCCCTCATATCTCTTTCTCTTTTATCATCAATATTATTATCTACTTTACGAAAAAATACCCTTTCGTCCCAACCCGAACTCGATCTTCCATTAGCCCATTGCCATAAAACATCAAAAAAACGCTCGCCCTTCACCGCAAAACACAAGTAGCATTTTCTTAACCAATCATTCTTTATCAACCTTTACAAATAACAACACGCCTAAGAACCACTCTTTTCTTTATTCGCATTATCACCCTCTCCCTTTCTTTATCACCTCCCGACACCAGACACAACAAACATCAATTATTCAACCTATGTTTCCACTTTGAATCTCTTATGAACTACGACATTCTTCTCCATGTCTGAGGAACCATTATGAATACAATGACTTTAAATCCTCTCTGTTTATCAATCTCTTTCTCTTTCTCTTTCTTTCGTAATGAAATGAGGAGCAAGAGAGAGAGAGAGAATTAGCCATTGGTTTACGTGGATTACTCGGCCTCTACCAAAAGCTCCGAAGAGAAATAAAGAAGAAAAAAAGAGTAAATATATAAGCATAATGAATGGCGTTCGGTTTAGAAGCCTCCCGTTATAAAGGTTCAGATTTTTGGCGGCGTTTAACCTTCAGTTCCTGCGGTCGGCGGAGCGGAGCGATAACCCTGGTCTTCTTGAGGTCGAAAACCGTATCATAAAATCTGGGCAATTCACCCATACCGCTGCCGCCGCTTAACAGCTTCTTGAACCGAGCCACCGTGTTCCCGTCTGTAGTGGTCCGGGGGAGAAGTTCTTGAAAACCTCTTTACCTCCCCACACGGGCGGATTCGACGGGAAGAGGGCCTCGCCGTCGGGAAATTAATACACGGCCAATACGGCGGTGCCCCAGAGTGACCGGGGAGGATACAAGGATTGCCGTTCTATGCGGGAAGACGCGGTAGTAGCGGAGCGATCATGGAGGTTTGACTGTAGTCCAGAGCCACACCTTCACCTGTTCTTTGTTTTGGAAGCGCAGCCCAGTGTTACCATCGTCTCACGGAAGAATGCCAACACAATACCTATTCTTGTATTACACAACTGTATGTACGCAATAATGAAGGGCTTGGTTGCTGTCTGGCTCGCATAAATATAGATAAGCACCATCCGCGAATAATGCGAATAAAAAAACATCTATTTGTCCTTTGGAAAAATAATCAGCAATTTCCCAACTAAAGCAACTCCAGACTGGATTGGTACGCGTGCTTCGTGTTTCGGGAGGGTTGGCAGGCCTGCGCCAGAGTGTAAGAAAGACCTGGCGGTCAGGATTGCCAACCCCTGAGGCAATGAGATAATTGTCGATTTCATTCACGCACTCACTCCGCATTCAACGTTCGTGGTACAGGTGATTACAAACTGTATTATTCCTTTTTAATTGTACTTCTTTACTTTGGAGGACTAAGAAGATTTCC
>NC_091571.1:26393557-26418557 GCF_042767895.1 Penaeus vannamei | reverse complement strand
TCGTCGTCGCGCCAAATACAGTCGGGAGCTGCGATTCGCCGAGTGTGCATAGTACGAAGGAGTCTGCTTCGTCCGCCATCTTGGGCCTGGGGCTAATTTTAGCGCAGGAAGATCAAAAATAGCTCCGTCTGGTTTGTGGGGGAGAATGGGGGGGGGCGAGGGGTGTGGTTTAAGGGAGGGTGGTGGTGTGGAGGGAAGGGACGGATGGTACAGGGAAGGGGAAGAAGGGGATGAGGAGAAGAAGGGGAAGAGGGGAAGAAAGTGGAGAGGAGAAGGAGAAGAAGGAGGAAGAGGCAGAGGTGGAAGTGATAGTGGTAGGGAATGAGGGAGGGGTGGAAGGAGGTATGTGCGCACCTGTGTGTGTGTGTGTGTGTGTGTGTGTGTGTGTGTGTGTGTGTGTGTGTGTGTGTGTGTGTGTGTGTGTGTGTGTGTGTGTGTGTGTGTGTGTGTGTGTGTGTGTACGTGTCTGTACATGTGTAAGTGCATGTGTTTGTGTATATGTATGTGTACATGTATGTGCGTGCGTCTGCGTGCGTACGTGCGTGTGTGGTATGTGTGTTTGTGTATGTGAGTTCGTGTGTAAGTGCACGTGTGCAACAATAACAAATAACCTGAATCAGCAGTAATTCGCAAGAACAGTAATGCCACCTCAGATATAACTGTATCGCTCCACTGGCACATTACATCACAGAGCGGCGAGCGCATTCCAGCGCTGTGAACAAAAACACAAAACAAAAACCAAACCAAAAACAAAAGAAAATAGCAAGCTGAACGCCGTGCCCTCTTAGAAGAAAAAAGATCACTATCACAAACACCGATCGACAAAACTCCTATAGACGTCATTTAGATTCAATTAGCGCCGCCTTCAGTGCTGAAATTGGACCATCCGTGCCCCGGGAGAATAACACTGTCATGACCCGAGCCTTAGAATTTAGCACCGCACAAGCTTGCATCCGGCTGGTATTTCCAAGCTGAAAACATGGGCTCTGGAGGGTGTGGCCAGGTGGGGGGAGGGGGTGGAGAGGGGTGGAGGGGGAGGGTATTTGTGGATGTGGGGCCAGGAGGAGGAGGGGGGGGGCAAGGAGGGGAAAGGTGCTTGTGTATGGGAAGTAAGGTTTAAGGGGGAGGGAGGAAGAGAAGAAGAAGAAGAAGAAGAAGAAGAAGAGAGAGAGACAGAGAGAAGAAGAAGAAGAAGAAGAAGAGAGAGAGAGAGAGAGAGAGAGAGAGAGAGAGAGAGAGAGAGAGAGAGAGAGAGAGAGAGAGAGAGAGAGAGAGAGAGAGAGAGAGAGAGAGAGAGAATCTTATCGACATATATCCGAGATATTACTTAAGGATTAGCGCATGAAATGGGAAAAAATGTGTTTGCAAGAACTTTTGCACATACAAAGATGAGTAAGCGAAATGAGAAGCCTAAATTCTTCATATGTAACCCCCCCCCCACACACACACACACACACAAACGAACCGACGAACGAAAGAAGAAACTTATATTTATGCAATATCCGAACACATCCAATAATTGATGAGACTTCACAAAGCGGATATTGCGTGATCGAAGAATCGGACAAGTTTAACATCTGGTTATGTCATTTTATTAAATTGCAACTTGATTTATTAAGTTTTATCTTTCTGCCTCTCTCTCTCACTCACTTCGCTAACTTAATTTATCTGTAGATTTTTTTGGCTCCTTTGTTTGTTTTCAGCTTCCTCCAGGAATTTAATTTCCCCGTAACTTTTTAACACTTTCGGTATATAATCGGGTTTCCGCCAGATTTATCCGATCGCAACTGCAAATAATCTGGGGCAACATAACAGCAGGAAAAGAGGTGTTATCCTATTGCAACAGAGTTAGCATCATAAGGTCCCGGTTTAGAACCCTCCCGTACGCAACGCTTCTTCGGCGACGGAGGAGGAAGCGAGGATAAGGCAATTCGATTCTACTTAAACTTATGGAAACGAAGTCCGAAAATCCGATTACGTCTCTGCGTCAATCTCTCTCTCTCTCTCTCTCTCTCTCTCTCTCTCTCTCTCTCACACACACACACACACACACACACACACACACACACACACACACACACACACACACACACACACATATATATATATATATATACATATATATACATATATATTTCCCCTGTGGATAGGAGGACGTGAAAAGACTACACCCAACGCACGTCACTGCGTGTCGTAAAAGGCTCCTATAAGAACCCCTTCCAACCCGCCCTTGGCCAGCGTGGCAGGGTATGGCCCACCCTCTCCCCATCGTGATACACTTCTCAAGTAGTATTACGGCCGTTCCTGCTGAGTCAGCGAGTTCTAGAGGCATTGGTGGCGGAAGACTGGAGGTAGAACAACGTAAATAGGGAAGGCCTATGTCCGAACGAATTGCAAAAAAGGTGAAAGATAAGAGAAGAGAAGAGGATAGGATAGTATACACGCAAATTATATACATACATACATACATACATACACACACACACACACACACACACACACACACACACACATATATATATATATATATATATATATATATATATATATATATATATATATATGTATGTGCATACATATGTGTGTGTGTGTGTGTGTGTGTGTGTGTGTGTGTGTGTGTGTGTGTGTGTGTGTGTGTGTGTGTGTGTGTGTGTGTGTGTGTGTGTGTGTGTGTGCGTGCGTGCGTGCGTGCGTGCGTGCGTGCGTGCGTGGCTGCGTGCGTGCGTGCGTGCGCGTGCGTGCGTGTCTTTGCGTGTGTGCATGTCATGTTCCTCCTCTCCGGAGCGGCGGCCGACTGTTCCTCCATTCCTTCCTCGCGCGCCCGGGGAGAAGGGTGACTCGGGCGCAGTGCTATTTAAGGATAATAACACAACCTCCTTCATTACCCTTCTCGTATAGCAACATTCCGGGCGCCGCCACACCTTGGCCAGGTAAGCAGAGCAGCATCTCCCGTCTTATCTGTACCGGATGCTGCGACCGCCGCCGCCGCCTCCACCTCCTCCATCTCCTCCTCCTCCTGCACATCCTCTTCCTACGCCTCCTTCTTCTCTTTTACTCCTCTTATTTCACCTCTTGCCCCTCTTTCTCTTCGCCTTCTCCCACCAGCTCTTCCTGCCTCCTTCCCCCTTCCTCTTCTGCCCTCTCTCTTCCTCCTTCCCTCACGTTCCTCACCTTCTCTCTCTTCCACCTCCTTCCCTTTTCTCATCCCCACCCCCTTTGCTGGTCTATCAGGCGGTGACCTCATGCTCCACCTCGCCCGTGACCTTTGACCTGGGATCTCCACGCGAGTCCGCATGCCACTTGTGGGACACGTGATAATGGGCTTTGAAGTGACCTAGCAAAGATATGGGAGGGGGAGGGCGGTGATGGCGGCCTTGATAAGGTTGTTCCGATAAGAGAGGGAGTGGGAGCGGGAGAGGGGGAGGGAGAGGGAGAGGAAGTGGGAGAGGGAGAGGGAGAGGAAGTGGGAGAGGGAGAGGGAGAGGGAGAGGAAGTGGGAGAGGGAGAGAGAGAGAGAGAGGAGAAGGAGCTGTAGGACCCAGCAATAAAGGTCAATAAAAATGCGGTCCAACTAAGTACCCTGACAACAGAGACGATCCGGTTAATACAAAGTACTAAAAACATCCCAAGAATAACGAAAGGATCAATAGCACTAAAATGACGAAACAAAATAGAAACATTGCCTACGGCGTCGATCGTCCCGAGGAGATGGAAGAGCGAAGGAGGGGGAGGAGGAAGTGGAGGATGGTGGAGAAGGAGGAGGGAGAGGAGGAGGTAGGGGGGAGGAGGAGGAAAGGAGAAGGAGGAGGAGGAGGATGCAGTCGGCCCCCTGGTGCGATCAGCCACACACCGACGTGACCCTATCTTGCGGTTGACCTTAAGCAAGAGGTCACCACGTATGAGCAACTTCGGTTTGCATGTTATAATAAATGGCTGACGCGGGTGAGTGCACGCGGGCCAAGTTCGAGCTCGTCTTCAGGTGAATAAAGTATAAATAAATAACATATATACGTTAGAGTTTCTAGCGACTTGGGTTTGGTCATCGCATGTTCTCTTGGTGGGAGGGGGGGAGGGGGGGGTGACATAGCGATGCACACGCAGCATGAATAGGCGCTGAAGTCATGCATTCGCCGCTCATTTCCGCGTGTGCAAAACTGCTTCGCCGACGTAAGGGAAGATTTCAAACCGCGATGCGTCGAGCTAAAAATGTCCACAAACTTACGTAAAACTGTGCAAACTTTACGGGAACGGCCGTTTCTTTAATGCTTCCTGTTCCTAGACAGATTTTGTATGTCGGGTTTTCCTCGACTTCTTTCCACTCTGGCAGCATGAAGAAAGAGGAACGGAATCATCTTGTAAAAAAAATATTATATAAAATCAGAGATGATTTATGATAAATATTTACACTGATATCGGGTATGTCTACATGTGTATGCATAATTTTGCGTGTATCCATGTACATATGTGTGTAGGAAATGCATGACCAAAGTGAGGCTATGGCCGATCTGGCGAGTACCCGATCATAGAGAGCAAACAAGTGAAGATAAATAAAAACGGACAGAGAGACTTAGAGAGTTTAGTAACAACATAATAGACATCCACAGGTTCCACTTAGTCAAGGGCGAAGGGGTTGATGGTCAGCGCCCGGCAATGGCTCGGAGGACCGTGAGAGGTCAGGTCAGCAGGGCGGCTAGGTCAGCACGTGTGATGCATGTCCTTGTTGCAGACGGGATGCAGGATGTCGGCGTGGGCGGGGGCTCACTTATCACATCTGGTCCGTGATTTACCACGGGCGGGGATGACGGTCTCCTCCAGGATCTTGAGCGCGCCGGCCCTCGTCCCTCCGGCCTCCAGGGGCTCGGCCTACTCCTCATTAACCTTAAGCAAGCACAAGGGGAGAGAGAGAGAGAGAGAGAGAGAGAGAGAGAGAGAGAGAGAGAGAGAGAGAGGAGAGGGAGAGGGAGAGGGAGAGAGAGAGAGAGAGAGAGAGAGAGAGAGAGAGAGAGAGAGAGAGAGAGAGAGAGAGAGAGAGAGAGAGAGAGAGAGAGAGAGAGAGAGAGAGAGAGGGAGGAGGTGGAGGGGGGAGGGAGGGAGGGAGGGAGAGAAGGAGGGAGAGAGAGGGAGGGGGAGAGAGAGAGAGAGAGAGAGAGAGAGAGAGAGAGAGAGAGAGAGAGAGAGAGAGAGAGAGAGAGAGAGAGAGAGAGAGAGCCGAGCCGGGGAAGAGGGAAGAAGGAAGGGAGGGAGGAATGAAGGAACGAAGGAGCGAAGGAAGTGAGCGAGAGATAGAGGAGTAATCAAACCGTTTCCTTCGCTCCATTATCTTCGTAAATGTTATTCTTGTTTACTCTCTTCTTATTCTATTCGTCGATCTGCCTTCTCGGCATCTTTTCCCAGCTCCTATATTTCTGCTCATCATCGCTCTCTTCCTCTTCCTCTTCCTTCCTTCCTTCTTCGTTCTCCTTCATCCACCTTCTCTTTCTCCTCCCTCCGTCATTTCCTTATCGACTATCCCTTCTTCCTTGCGTCATCCTTCTTCCTCTTACGTCTTTCAGTTTATCGTTTTATTTTGCCTCTCATTTTATCTCCCTGCCTCAATCAACCGTAGAGTGTAATAATCTTTTACAATCACTCTCTGGTCACTGGCCAATTCATTACCCCGCATGACAAGCAGAATTATTATGAAAACATGGCTTAATTGATGAATAAGTGATTGGATATATATATATATATATATATATATATATATATATATATATATATATATATATATATATATATATGCACACACACACATATATATGCACAAACAATATATATATATATGTGTGTGTGTGTGTGCGTGTGTGTGTGTGTATGTGTGTGTGTGTGTGTGTGTGTGTGTGTGTGTGTGTGTGTGTGTGTGTGTGTGTGTGTGTGTGTGTGTGTGTGTGTGTGTGTGTGTGTGTGTGTGTGTGTGTGTGTGTGTGTGTGTGAATGTATGTGTATGTGAATGAATGTGTATGTGAATGAATGTATATGTGAATGTATCTATATGTGAGTGTATGTGTATGTGTATGTGAGTGAATGTGTATGTGAGTGTATGTGTATGTGAGTGCGTTTGTGTTTGCGTGTATGTGTATTTCTATGTGTACGTGTATGCGCGTGCGCGTGTGTGTAAGCGTGCGTGCGTACGTGTGATACACTTCCTCATACGAAAGACCTTCAAACAGTTCCCTTTTCACAATACCACTAGGCCTATTTCCGCCCCCCCTCGCTACCCCCATCCTGCCGAGGACTCTCCCCAAAGCCACTTCCTGAGGCCTTACAACACCTCCCGGGGGCGCCGTTCGCTCCTTCCATATCCTGTTCGAAGGAACCTGCAGTCTTGAGACACTGCCAATGAAGCGATTTGCAGGAGTCCTCCAGTTCCCCTCCCTCGCCTGTACCTTCTCCAGCAAATCCTCCTCCTCCCTTCCTCTTCTTCTTCTTCTTTTCCCTTCCTTCTTTTCTTCTATTTTTTCTTCTTCTTCTACTACTTCGTCTTCGTAATTCTCCTCCTCTTCTTCTTCTTCTTCTACCTCTTCTTCCCCTTCTTCCGCCCCTCCTTCCTCCTCTTCTTCTCTTCTTCAAGCCTTTCGTCTTCCTCCCCAAAGAGAGAGAGAATCCCCATCTGTGAGCTTCCTCCGTGCGAGGCCTTTCCTAATCAAACCACACCTTTTGGGATTTAAAAGATGATGGGGGGGAGAAGGAAGAATCAGAGGGGGAGGGGGGGAGGGGGAGGAGAGGATGGGTTGTGGGGGTCTGGTATGGGGGGTAGGGGGAAGATCAGGAGGGAGAGGGGAGGGAGGGGTGTGGGGGAGGCATAGGGGGCTAAAAGGAAGACTAGGAGGGAGAGGGAAGGGAGGGGTGTTGAGGAGGAGACGGTGGGATGTGGGGGAGGAGAGGGTGAGGTGGGGGAGCGGAAGGGGGGAAAAGGGAAGAATATGAGGAGGGAGAAGAGAGGGAAAATGATGTGGGGTAAGGGAAGGAGAAGGAAGGGGGAAGGAAAACAAGGAGGGAGAGGTTAGGAAGGGAGGGAGGAAAGGAAGGAGAAAAAAAGGAAGACTAGGAGGAGAGAGACGGTATGGAGGGGTGTGGGAAAGGGGATGGAGGGGCGTTGGTGAGGAGAGGGTATCGGGTGTTGGGTAGGAGGAGGAGGAGGCAAAGGAAGATGAGGAAGAGGAAGAGAAGAGGGAGGGGTCGGAAGGAGGAGAGAGATGAGGAAGATGACGTGGAGGGAGAGAGGAAGGACGGTATGGGGGGAGAGTCAGGAGAAGGAAGGCGAGGGGAGGGGGAGTGGAGAAAGGGGTATAAGGGAGGGGAGGGAGAAGAAGAAAGATGAGGAGGAGGAGGAGGGGGGATATTGAGGAATGGAGAAAGGGGTATAGGGGAGGGGAGGGGGGAGAAGGAAGACGAGGAGGAGGGGGGAGAGGAGGGAGGGGTGTGGGTGTGGTAGCTGCGGCGACTTCACAAAATAAAGAGGTGTTCCATGGTCATTATTCCTCCAATCAGCCACTCCTTGCTTGCTTGCTTGCCTGATTACTTGTTTGCTTGTTTGCGTATCTGCTTGTCTACATGGGCGTCCAGTCGCTTGTTTGCGTTATTTGTGCGTTTGTTTGTGTGTGATAAGTTTATTTGCTTGCTTGTCTGTGCGTCTATTGTGTCCCGTTGTTTGTGTGATTGTTCTTTTAAATGTTTCTTTGTTTGTAGGCCTGTTTATGAGCCCAGCAGTTTGGTGTTTGTGTCTGCTTTTTCGCTAATGTTTAGTCGCTTGTTTGGTTTGCTCGCTGATTTGCCTACTTGTTTGTCTGTGTGCTTGTCGGCGTCCCTGCATATTTGCTTGTTTCAGTCGCATGTGATTTTGTAATAGGATTTTAATTTTCATTTCATTGTTTCCTCTTTCCTGCTTTAATTCTTTTTCTTTGTTTTTTTCCTTCACAATCCTAGGTTTAAACAATTTTTTCTCCACATTTTTCCTTCTATTTTTCCCGGTTTGGTCGAAGCGTTAATACTTTTTCTAAACCATCCTTGTTTTCTATTTCCTGCCTACTCTTTCTATCCCTCCTTTCTCTCTCTCTCTCTCTCTCTCTCTCTCTCTCTCTCTCTCTCTCTCTCTTCCTATATCACTGTTCATTTTCTTCCTTACTCTGCCATTCTCTCCAACGTGAACCATAGTCACCACTATTCACCTCTACTTGCTCTCTCTTTCTTCCTCCTACTCTCCCTTGTCTCCATCTTTTTTCTTCTAGTCATTTCTCCTCTCCATTTTCCTTCTGTTCCTCTCACTTTCCTTTCTTCTTCTCTCACTCTTCCTCCCTCTCCATCTCCATCCTCCCTTCCTCTCCATCTCCATCTTCCCTCCTTCTTCTCCCAATCTCCCTTCCTCTCCTTCACCCAACCTCCTTCCCTCCCCTTCTCCCATCCACCCTCCCTCCTTCTCCTTCTCCCACCCTCTCTCCATCTCCCATCCTCCCTTCCTCCTTCTCCTCCTCCCAATCTCCCTCCCTCTCTCTCCTTCTCCCATCCTCCCCCCTCCCTCTCTCTCTCCTTCCCCCATCCTCCCTCCCTCCCTCTCTTCCTGCCTTAGAAGCCACTCCCTGTTGCCTCTCAGAGCACTACGGCGGCGGCTGCGGAGGGGGAGCAGGGGGGAGAGAGGGAGGGAGGATGAAGATGAGGATGCGGAGGAGTGAAGGAGAGGGAGGGGGAGATGGAAGAGGCGAAGGAGAAAGAGAAGGAGAAAAAGTAGAGGAGGAGGCGGAGGAAGATGAAGAGGAAAAGTGGGGAGGAGGGGAAGTGAAAGGAAGAGGAGGAAGAAGAGGAAAATTGGAGGAAGGAGAGGTGGAAGGACGAGGAGGAGGAGGAAAATTGAAGGGAGTAGGAGGAGGAAAAGTGATGAGAGAAGTGGATCGAGGAGTAGGGGGAGGAGGCACAGAGAAGTTGAGAAAGAAGTGGATGGAGGAGGAGGAGGAGGAGGCAGAGAGGAGGAGTTGAGAAAGAAGTGGATGGAGGAGGAGGAGGAGGAGGAGGTGGAGGAGAGGAGGAGGAGGCGGCGGCGTCTTTAGTGTGGCCGCCGCAGGTTGAGGCAGACGTGGCTAGGGGCGCTGATCTTATCTTATCTAACCAGCCATCGCAGCAATCTCGACCTCTTCCCTGTTCCTTCTGGAGCACTATTCTTTTTTTATTATTCTTTTTTCTGATTCTTTTTTTTCTCTCTCTCTTCTCTCTTCCACTCCCTCCAAACATTCGCCTCAACGTGCTTTAATTTTCACGTAATTAGGTAGTTCATTTGCATGTATCTCTCTCCCCACTCCTCCCAACCTAGCCGGAAAAAAACGTTGAAACACAAAAGCAAATTCTTCTTTTAAGGAGGGGGGTGGTGAGGGGGGTTGTAAAGGGGGGTGGGGGTGGGGGGTAAACAGCATCAACCGCAGGAGTTCCAATACATCAACATTAATAACGGGGAGACAAAATGGCCGCTAGATCAAAATAAAAACTAGTTGAGGCCCAAAGGGAGAGTGGAAGCGAGAGAGAGAGAGAGAGAGAGAGAGAGAGAGAGAGAGAGAGAGAGAGAGAGAGAGAGGGAGGGAGGGAGGGAGGGAGAGAGGGAGGGAGGGAGGGAGAGGGAGAGGGAGAGGGAGAGGGAGAGGGAGAGGGAGAGGAAGAGGGAGGAGAGAGGAGAGAGAGAGACTGTGAAGAAGTGAACAAGAAAACAGAAAACAGAAGAAAGGAGACAACAGAGAGAAGAAAGAATAGCAGATGCCGAAGATAGAGAAGAGACTTCACAACAGAGAAAATTGCTTGAAGAGCGAAGAGCGATGAGAGATGCGAGACGACGAAGGCCCGGTCGTAATCTGCGAGTCCACATTAGTTCCTTTGTTTACCCATCGTAGTTCAGTGACGCGGCCTCGGACGTGATCGTAGCAGTACACGGGGGCCCTACAACCCCCCTCCCCTCCCCCTCCTGCTCCCTTCAATGGACGCAGATTCTCACCCTCTGCCACGCCTTGGTCCAGAAGGCGGAGGAGAGGGGGAGAGGGAAAGGGAGAGAGGGACCGCGAGGAGGAGAGGGAGAGAGGGGGAAGAAAGGGGGTGGCATCCTCTCGGAGCGTCTCCACCTCCACCCCTCCCTAACACGCCCTCTAAATGTAAAAAAAAGGGGCATTGCCAAGCAGGTCCCCATGGTCGTCACATCACATTTAGGCAAAAATGAAGGTCGCGCTAATCAATGGGACGTGGTTCACACTCTGCACGTAACCTGCTCCTGATGTGGGCACCTTTTCCTACGCCGAGGACCCCTTGGGACTCCTCGCTCGTCCGGCCGCCTCTTGGTAGTTCTTCTCGCCTGGCCCCTTGCTACTCCCACTTGCTTTCGACGCCTCCATGGTAGTTTCCGCCCGATACGACGGCCTCCGGTAATTCTCTGCTCTCACAGCGCCCTTTGGTGCTTCGTTTCACTTCCTAGGACGCCCCTCTGGTGTTTTTTCTCGATATATTAACCACCGATGGTCGTTTTCGCTTGGTGCGACACCTCTTGCCAGATCCCTCCCCTCCTGCACGGCACCCCTTGGTAGTCCTTCTACCCCGTCGCAAGGCCTCTTGAGACCTCTCACTTGGTGCGACGCCCTTTTGGTGGTAGTTCTTGCCTGCTGGGAGACTTCTTGATACCTTTCTCCTACGGCGATGCCTCTTGCTACGGCGGGGCATGGCAGTTTTTCTGCCTTGCACTGATCTGTGCTTTTGACTCAAACTGAGGTCTTTGTCCCCGTCGTACGATGGATAAAATTGCATAAAAAATATGCACTCTGTGCAGATTTTATAAGGACAAGTATGGCGAGCTTAGCTTTTATTCGTGTATTTCCAACATTTTTTTCTCATCTTCCTTTAATTCTGTCATCATTTTCTTTTCCTCTCCCCCCTCCTCCACCACTACCACTACCACCACCACCCCTATTCTTCTTCTTCTTCCCCCCCCCCCCCTTCTTCTCCTCCTCCTCCTCCTCTCCCTCCCCCTCCCTCTCCCCCTCCTCCTCCTTCGTACTCCCTAAGCCACACCCTAATACATGGCCACATGGAGGTATTAAACATTTCATCTGCCGTAATTACAAGCCTTTTTTATTGTTTTTTCGTGGGTGCACTTGTACTAATGGCATCCAAAGCGTTACTGAGACGTTAGCGAGAAGTCGTACTAGAATAAAGGCGAAAAGAGGACCACTTTACGTCTGATTGGGGGGCAAAATCCAAGGGTGTTGTACGTATGTCAATTAAGCAAATCGAACAGATGTAATTGACAACTTTTATATCGGGAGGATTACGTCATGGCGAGACCGGAAGACGGCGGCCGGTTCTGTGCCAAAAAAAAAAACAACTCTCGCCATTGGTGGATTTTACACGTTTACGAATTCACACGCAGGAGTAAATATGGTCATTCTGTTCCACAAAGAAATGCTTCAAGAACGAGTTCGTCCCAGAAAGGCCGCGGAAATTTGAATACATCAATCACGACAGCATGATATGAATGAGAACGCGTATGCTAATCCCGCCTCAGCATATGTTAGCAATGCGAACACAAGCGTGGAATGCACTACGCAAATACCCCCATAGTTGGATTATTTTGGACGTGACACTCCTTTCCGACCGCTGACCCCTCCCCCTTCCCCCCTTCCCCCCTTGCCTTCATGCAATACAACAGTGCTTTCTGGTTAAGGCGAGTGAGACCTGCTTGCTTGCAACACTGCCCCCTGGCCACCACTCGAGCCTTCCTGCTTGTGACACTGCTTTCTTGGCCACAACTGCTGTCTTCTTGCTTGCAATTCTCCCCGTTTGGCCACGAGGGTTGTCTGCTTTCACCCAACGCTGGTCTCTGTAGCACAACTATTTTGCTCTGTTGCTGCTTGCGATTCTGCTCTCGTGTGCTGTGTTACTTACATAGCAGGTTATTTATACACAGGGTGTCCAGCCACAACTGCTTCGTTCCTGCTGCTGACACTGTTCCATATCCATTACTGTCTTCCTGCTTGTAACAGTGCACTTAATCACCGCTGCCTGCCGCCGTGCTTGCAATATTGTTCTCCGGCCGCCATTGCAAACTTCCTGCTTGTGACAATGTTCTTTAGCGGCCTTTCTTGCCTCCTTGTTCGCTTGTCTCCTGGCTAATGAACATCTGTTGTTTTTTGCATGCAACAACCGCTCATCTTGCATATCATTGCGCTCTCTAAGCAACGAGTTCATAAACACTAATGCTATAAATAAAAATGCGAATATTGGCGCATACTGACTGAAGGTTTATGCACAGTAGTACAGCTACTGTGCATAAACAGTAGTGCATTACGTGGGCCGAGTGTACTACACACGCACTGAAAATTATGTCGAAGTACTCATTCGTCTCGTACTTGCACAGCTTCTTTTTTGTACAGTATGAACACTTGAAAAATATATTTACACCCAATAAGCTATTGGAATTATGATTACAGCAATTCAAGCAATAACTCGACGGGAAAAAACTCGATTAGGATACAGGCACATGACCCGGTGTGCAACAAGGCATGAAATAATATGCCTCTCTGGTAAATCATGCAATTGCAGACACAATCCCGAAACGAAGATAATATTGGGGCAGAGGCACTCCGCACACGGGAGCCAGCAGCCGCTCTCGAATTAAGTTGATTAAAAGGCAGCAATATCGTTTTTTTCTGTAAATATCATGACCCTCGAGTGTATCAAATTATTTGTTAGTTATTTCCATTCATGCGTGTACATAAAGTATATACATACATATATATATATATATATATATATATATATATATATATATATATATATATATATATATATATATATATATATATATATATATATGTCTGTGTGTGTGTTTGTTTGTGTGTGTGTGTGTATGCGCGTGTGCGTGTGGGTGTGTGCTTGTGCGTGCGTGCGAGTATCTCGCTATCACGCACGCGCAATACCAATGATACCAACAAGATTATGAAGAAAACACACAGACTCCGCATCCGCGCCCACCTCGGCGTCTCCCCAATCACGCACGTGGGATGTGTGAGGGAACCCATAGAGGGCGCGGTTCAAATAGTGACGAACGCGGCACTGTACCCTAAGCACCCTTTCGCACCCAGTGTTGCAATTGCACTCGAGACAGGCGAAAAATCACTTACGCCTTTTCCTCTTTCTTCCGGAAGGGTAAGGCGCTGTTTGGGGAGTTTCTGTGTGAAGGGTGCCGTGTGGGATGTTTTTTTGTCATTATCGTTTTTTTTTGTCAATATTTTCAAGAGTAGAGGAATTTCGTGTATGGAATGGAGACTCTTTTTATTAAAACAACGATCGCAACGTTTAAATTACACACACACACACGCACAATTCACACACTCCAACATATGCGCGCGCGCACACACACACACACACACACACACACACACACACACACACACACACACACACACACACACACACATACACACACACATACATATATATATATATATATATATATATATATATATATATATATATATATATATATATATATATATATATAATTGCTTTGGTGCTTATTTTCAATAGGGTATACTTTATTTAAATAAGGCATACTTCATGACGTCATCGGTTGGTCTTTGTTTACAAACAGAGGTTCTTGTCTGCCCTCGACCTCATGCCCCTTTCGTACAAAACACCAATTTCATGTTGGCTCATTTCAACATGTCCCCCGTGTACAAAGACGTCAACATCACCAAGAGTTTTCAAGAATCCAACCATCCAGAGAAATGAAAACCATGAAAAGATAAACAAACTGATAAATAAATTACAAAATCAAACTCCGGGCGGATTCATTCACCAGCCGGGCGAGCGTACCTTCCCTTACATGTTATAAAGGCAGGAGGCTCTCGTACTGCCACGCTCCTTATGAATGTTTACATCCACTTCCATATCTTCGTATTTGCGTACATTTTCCCAACGTTTTTTCCCCCAGAGCAACAAACCATACATAAGGAGCCAAGAAACTCCTAAGAGTGAATGCTGCAAGAAAATAAACATGGCTCATTCATATGCTATATACAAACTTCAGAGCTCTTGAATGAGAGAGAAGGGGGAGGAGGGGGGAGAGAAAAAAAAGTCTTGGAATAAATTTCGGCATGCGAGATCCAGCGGCGAGCCTCTCCCCACTCCTTAGTACACATGGCAATTGTTCGAGAACTTTCCACCGTCCTTCTGGTAAGACAGGCCGATGACACGAGCCGAGGAATCGTTCATCCACCGAAAATTCACCCCAGGAGAATTCCCACAGACATCACAGATCGCAAAAGAACCAAATCTTACCTGCTGGGGTTAAGGCTCTAAGCGCCATCTACCCCCGCCCCCCGCCCCTTCCTTACTCCTCCTCCTCCTCGTCCTCCTCCTTCTCCTCCCCCCACAACCCCCACCTCCCCCGCCCAGTTCCATTGAGGCTCACCGAACTCAGGGAGATCAATGACCGGTGGTTTGTTGGTCACCCTCACCCTCCCTCCTCTCTCCCTCCCCGTCTCCCCCCCTCCCTTCTCCTTCCTCCACCCTCCCGCTCTCTTTCCCCCTCTCTCTTCCCTACCCCTTCTCTCCCCCTCCGTCTCCCCCATCCCCCTTCTCTGGCTCCTCTTCCCCTCCCTCCCCCTCTCTCTCTCTCTCTCTCTCTCTCTCTCTCTCTCTCTCTCTCTCCCTCTCCTCTCTCTCTCTCTCTCCCTCCCCTCTCTCTCTCTCTCTCCCTCCCTCTCCTCTCCTCTCTCTCTCCCTCCCTCTCCCCTCTCTCTCTCTACCTCTCTCCCTCCCTCCCTCCCTCTCTCTCTCTTCCCTCCCCCCCTCTCTCTCTCCCTCTGCCCCCCTCTCTCTCTCTACCTTCCCCCTCTCTCTCCCTCCCCCTCTCTCTCTACTACCCTCTCTCTTTCACTCTCCTCCCTTGTCTCTCTCTCTCCCCCCTCTCTCTCTCTCTCCCACTCCCTCTCTCTCTCCCTCCCTCTCTCTCACCCTCACCCCCATCTCTCTCTCTCTTTCCCTGTCTTTTCCTCTTTCTTCCCTCTCTCTTCTCTTTCTTTCCCCCCTCTCCTCTCTCTCCCTCCCACTCCCATCTCTCTCTCTCTCTCTCTCTCTCTCTCTCTCTCTCTCTCTCTCTCTCTCTCTCTCTCTCTCTCTCTCTCTCTATTTCCTCTTTCTTCCCCCTCTCTCTCTGTTCTCTCTCCCTCTCCTCTTTCTCCATCCCCCTCTCTCCTTTCTTTCCTCTCCCCACCCTCTCTCTCTCCTCTCTGCCCCTCTCTCTCTTTCCTCTCTCCTCTTTTCTCCCCCAACTCTCCTCTCTCTTTCTCCTCTCTGCCTCCCTCCTTCTCCATTCCCCTCTTTCTCTCTCACTCCCATCGTCTCTCCCTTCCTCCCTCGCTCCGTGCCTCTCCCTCTTTTCCTCTTTCTCTCTCTCCCTCCCTCCCTCTCTTTAACTCTCTCTCTCCTTCCCTCTATCTCTCTCTTCCCCCTTTCTCACCCTTTCTCCCTCCTCCTCTTACTCACTATATATCCCTCCCCCCTCTCTCTCTCTCTATCCCTCCGTCTCTCCTCTCTTTCCCCTTCCCTTTCCTCTTTCTGCCTCACTCCATTCTCTCTGCCTCCCTTCCCTCTCCCTCTCTCTTACTCGCTCCCTCCCTCTCGTTTACTCACTCACTCCCTCCCAATCACTCTCTCTCTCACACTCCTTCCATCTCTCTCTCTCTCTCTCTCTCTCTCTCTCTCTCTCTCTCTCTCTCTCTCTCTCTCTCTCTCTCTCTCCCTCCCTCCCTCCCTCCCTATCTCTCTCTATCTCTCCCTCCCTATCTTCGCTCTCTCTCTCTCTCTCTCTCTCTCTCTCTCTCTCTCTCTCTCTCTCTCTCTCTATCTATCTATCTCTCTCTGTCTCTCTCTCTCTCACCCTATCTCTCCCTCTCTCTTCCTCCCTCCCTCCCCCCCTCCCTCTCTCTCTTTCTCTCTCCCTCCCTCTCTCTCTCTTTCCTCCTTCCCTCACCCCGTACCCTTCTTTCCTTGTTTCCTATCCATCCTCATTCCCACTTTCTCAACTCTTACCTTTTGCTATCTCTCTCCTTCCATCTTTCCATCTTTCCCTTTTAATCTGTCTATCTCCCCCCCCTCTCTCTCTCTCTCTCTCTCTCTCTCTCTCTCTCTCTCTCTCTCTCTCTCTCTCTCTCTCTCTCTCTCAAATCGTAGAGGTAATGATAACAAAAATAATATTAATCACATTCAACGTAATTATGGTCATGATGACGATGATGGTGGTTTTGATGATGGTGATTATAATAATAATAGCCAAACAAGAACAGCAGTAGCAGCAACAAAAATGAAAAGAATAATGGCAATTATAATCATAACAAAACAAGACCAAACCAATGACAACAAAGCAACAACAACAATAATAATCATGCAGATAAAAAAAAAAAACAAAGGAAATGATAAATCCAAGAATAAGAAAACAAACCAAGGATTCTGGTCGAACAATTAGCGAGAAGCAAATGATTCTTGGGTTGCCACATTCCAACTGCAATTCGACTTTCACAAGTCAAACGCTCATTCGAGAAACGCGCTAGTAAGGCGCTGGGAATTAGGCCCACTTCATAGGCCTACATAGAAATAAAGGGATGTAAATATATACATATATTACACACGCGCTTGTGCATACACGAGCATTCCCACACACGCACACACAGACGCACAGACACAGACACACACGCTCGCGCACACACACACACACACCCACACACACACACACACACACACACACACACACACACATGCACGCACGCACGCACACACACACATGCACGCACGCACACACACACACGCATACACATACACACACGCATTCACATACACGCAAGTAAGGCACTAGGAACTAGGCCCACTTCATAGGACTACATAGAAATGAAGGATGTAAATATATACATATATTACACACATACACGAGCATTCACACACCCGCACACGTACAGACACAGACACAGACACACAAACACAAACATAAACACACATACACACGCACGCTCACACGCACACACGCACGCACGCACACACGGTGCAAGCGATATATATATATATATATATATATATATATATATATATATATATATATATATATATATATATATATATACCTATCTGCTTATAGCTCTCTATATATCTATCTAAACCTATCCCCTAACATTAAACTTAATACTCAAATAGCATAGTTTCTCTAGATACATATGAATGTAAACCCTCCATAAAAACGCATAATTTCATATTAAAAACAAAACAAATGGACTAATTAATATCAGAAAAAAATTGAGAATACAACACATAACAAGAACTATAATGTAATGACGAAGAAATAAAAAATACATTAGGACAATGGGTTTAACATAGAAAAAATAAATCACGGAAAACGTCATAAAAAATTATCTGCTTATTTTAGAAAATATGAAAAGGAAACGCAAAGCATAAAAAAAACAGATTTATTACAAATCCGAACTCATGTAGTTCAGACAACGGCGGGATATAAATTATAAACAAAAGTAAACATAAATGTATCAACGTACGATGTGTGTTTGCGCACATGCATTCTACAATACATACATGCATACATACATACAAATATCATTTAAATCATATAGACATGCATACACACACATATGTATGTGTATAAATATAAATATATAAATAAATGTATATATAATTATATATTCATCTCTCTATCTGTGTATGTAAGTATATATATTTTTTAATGTATATATATGTATATATATATATATATATATATATCTATATATATATATATATATACACACACACACACACACACACACACACACACACACACACACACACACACACACACACACACATATATATATATATATATATATATATATATATATATATATATATATACATACACATATACATTTACATTTACATTTACATTTACATACACATACACACACATACACACACACACACACACACACACACACACGCGCGCGCACACACACACACACACACACAGATACATACATACATACATACATACACACACACACACACACACACACACACACACACACACACACACATATATATATATATATATATATATATATATATATATATATATATATATATATATGTATATATATATACACAAAAATACGAGACTAGGTAGACCGAATATGCTATTCCAACTAAAGCTTACATGTTTTAGGCCTAAACACAAATGACTTCTAACAAGAGACAAACTGAACGAGCTATCTGGTTTGTCAACATTTCGTATGACTTTTTTGAAGTCGTACTCTAGATCAAGACAGTCCCCTCTCTCTCTCTCTCTCTCTCTCTCTCTCTCTCTCTCTCTCTCTCTCTCTCTCTCTCTCTCTCTCTCTCTCCCTCCCTCTCCCTCTCCCTCTCCAATAAAAAAAGTCAAATAAAAGAAGTTCATCGCGAACATCAACGCAAGGAGTTATGGTGACAAATGGCAGATTTTCATTTTTTAAATCTTTGTTTAATCTCATGTCTAAAAAGATTATCCCTCATCTCTCGAGAAAAAAATAATAACGAACGGTTGACAGAGAATAAGGAACACGAAGAAAACGCGCTGTGTATATAAATATAAAGATAGAAATGTCTTTTTTTCCTTCTTCTTTTTCTTGTCACGATAAAATGGCAAGATGGCAACTCAGGGGTGTCTCACGGTGGCAATTCCGAGTGTGACGTCACTACCACACTCGGAGGAAGGGATATATAATAATACTAAGAAAGAAAATACGATTAGGAACAATAATCATGTGGGGGGAAAAGTAGGAGAAGAGGTGGAGAAAGAGAATGGGGGGATGAGGATAACAACGAAAGGAAAGAAATGCGCAGAAAGACGGGGAACAGGAAAGGAAGGAGACGGAGGAGGAGGTGCATGAGGAAGGGCAATAAGAAAGGAGGAGGAGGTGCACAAGGAAGGGGAATAGGAAAGGAGGAAGGAGAAGGGGAAGTTAATGGGGAGAGAGCACAAGACGAGGAAAAGAAGAAGGAAGACGAGAAAAGGAAGGCAAACAGAAGGAGGAAGGGGAGGAGCAGGACTAGAAGAAAAGGTAAGAGGTAAAAGAATAGGAGAGGGCCGAGGACGAGGAAAGAAGAGATAGAGATATAGAATAGAGAAGGAAAATGAAGAGGAGCAGGAAAAGGAGGACCACAAGGAGGCGAAAAGAGAAGAAAAATACAGTATGACGTAAAGAGGAGAATAAAAAACGGTGCGATCGAGAAATATGGAGACATAGCGCCCCCCCCCCCCAAATAGAGAGATAGAGAGAGAAAGGAAATATGATAAGGGGGGCGGGGGCGAACGGGAGAAGAGGAAGGATAAGACAGGAAGAAGGGGACGATCGAGACAGAAAGGAAGGAGGGAGGAAGGAAGGAAGGAAGGAAGGAAGGAAGGAAAGAAGGAAGAAAGGAGAGGGGGAGATGAAGGGACGAAAGGAGGGGGTGATGAGAAAGGTTGAAGAGACAGAAACAGAGCCGATAAGGGGTTACGGCTGGAGGGAGGGAGAAGGGACGAAGGAAAGAAGGGAGGAGGAGGGGAAGGGAAGAAGGGAGGGAGCAAAACACCGGACAGTGAGGAACCGTAACACAAATAACACAGAGGAGAGGGAAGAGGAAGGGGGGGGGGTTATGTCGTTGCGGACTGCAGTCAGGAAGGAGAAAGAACGAGAAGGTCGAGCAGTCACGTGAGGGAAAAGAGGCAGAGAAGGGGCGGGAGGGGGGGGGAGGGGGAGACAGGGAGAGGGAAGGGAAAGGGAGGGAGGGAGGGAGAGAGAAAGAGGTGTGGGAAGAAGAGGAAGAAGAAGAAGAAGGAGAGAGAGAGAGAAAGAGAGTAAGAGAGAGAGAGAGAGAGAGAGAGAGAGAGAGAGAGAGAGAGAGAGAGAGAGAGAGAGAGAGAGAAAGAGAGAGAGAGAGAGAAATACTAACGAAAAAAGAAGTAATAAAGTCACCATCATACGCAGAACAACAAAAATCCAACCCCTGCCCCTCCTCCGTTAGAGAACAAATCAGCCTTCATTCGCCAAGTGGAAGCCTCGTCGGGAGAGAGACAACGAAGAGACAAATATTCTCTTTCTCTCTCTCTTTCTTTCATTCTCTCTCTCTCTCTCTCTCTCTCTCTCTCTCTCTCTCTCTCTCTCTCTCTCTCTCTCTCTCTCTCTCTCTCTCTCTCTCTCTCTCTCTCTCTCTCTCACCCCCTCTTTTTTCCTCTGTACATACATGCGTGTGTTTGTGTGAGTGCTAGGGCGTATGTACACATGTAGGCTTATGTTTACGTGAACGCGCATACACATATGTACACAGATATATAGAACAGATAAACAGATAAACTAAATAAATGAGATGTAGATATAGATACAGGTGGATAGATAGATATTCACACTACACAAAACAAGATATCAATAATAATAAAGCACTTATAACGAAGGTGTGACGTCGACGTGTTAGGTTACGCTCATCGCTCGCTGCGCACACGTGTTCAGGTTAGGTGAGGAACGAACGGAAAATACACGAACAGGTTGAAGAACTTTCGTGTAAAAAAAGGAAAAAAGAAACAAGGGTTTTTACTTAGATGTCGGTCCGTGTGTGTTTGTGTGTGTGTGAGGGGGTGTTGCGTGTGCTTGTATATGTGTGAGCGTGTGTACTTGTGCGTGTGTGGGGAGGGGGGGGGTGCAAATGCGTTTATATGTGTGTGGGTGTGTGTGCTTGCGTGCGTGTGTGCAAGCACGTGCGCATGCATATCCGTGCGTGAGTGCGTTACCATGCCTATCCGTACATTTAGCTTGTGTATGCGATATACAACTATACCCGTACGCTTGTGCCTGCAGGTTAACAAGCACAGATGCACAAAGACCGAGCCAGGGCGTAGATACTGATCTCAGTTTCCTATCTCGAAGGTATGACTCAGCTGCCTCACGACTCTCCCGGCGCCAGCGTGCTTGTGCAGGGATGGTGATTGTGATAACCTTAATGAAAAGTGCTTACGATAATCAGTTATTTATCTATGTATTTTATAAAAGTGCATGACAAAGAACTCGTGGCGAGGAACATGTATCGGACATAAAATTTGTTTTTTCTTTTTTTTCCATTGTATCATTCTCCTGTTCTCTCCCTGCTACCCCCCCTTCTCTCTCTCTCTCTCTCTCTTTCCCTTACTTCTCTCCTTTCTTATCATCAATATTTTTCCACGTATTTTTTCCTTTGTCTTTTATCTCCCCTCCCTTACTCCATCACTAAAGAAGAAAACAAATACAATTTTTTAAAACGCAATTATCACGGTACAACAACGTTCATTAAACCAGACACAAAAACATTGTTATTTCATTTTATTGATCACGGAATAACGGAAATTGCTTTTCCTTACTGTCATTCTTGTCGAGGCAAGTATCATTATCTTTTTGGGATCTATTATATACGTTTTTAAAGCTGTTATTGTTATCCTTTTTAAAATCATCATCACCATCGATTTTATTGAATACATATGCATAGTATCCCTTAACAAATAATAGCAATACATAAATCATTCATAGGCCTACATAGAAATGAAGGAATGTAAATATATACATATATTACGCACGCGTTTGAGCATACACGAGCATTCACACACACGCACGCACACGCACACGCACACATCCACACCTCCCCTCTCTCCCCCCCAACCGGAGGAGCAAAATCGTAAAAAAAGCAAAACCCGACAGAGCAACTCAACAAAGCGTCCGGATGACGAAGATTCCTCGCGATCGGATAATGAAGACGAATCAAAGCCTAATGTTCGCCTGTCCCTGGTAATGGCCACCGAGCGGCTGCGGCGGCGATTATAATGGCCGGGAACAACGACAACGATCGCGCCGACGATGGCATTCCGTCGGCTACTTTCGGGAAGGACGAGTGTCGCGTCGGGGCGGAAGTGGGGGGTCTCTTTGGCCTCCCTTCTCTCTCTCTCTCGTTCTCCCCCTTTTCTCTTTCTCTCTCCCTCCCTCCCCCTCTCCCCTTCTCCCCTTATCCCTCCCTCCTTCCCCCTCTCCCTCTTCTCTCTTTCTCCCTCCCTCTTCTCTCTCTCTCTCTCTCTCTCTCTCTCTCTCTCTCTCTCTCTCTCTCTCTCTCTCTCTCTCTCTCTCTCTCTCCTTCTCCCTCCCCCCTCTCTTTCTCTCTCCTTTCACCTCGCTTTCATCTCAGTTACTTTTTTTTTTTTTTTTTATCCCACCTCTCTTAATTTCCCTTCTCCCTACCTCCTGTTACCCTCCTTTTCCCCTGCCTTCTATTTCCTTACCTCTTGTTTACTCTCTTTTTCCCTTACCTCTCTGTCACCCATTTTATTTTCCTATTCCCCTTATCTTAACCTCCCTGTTGTTTTCTCGTTCTCCTTGATCTCTCATTAACCATCCTTCCCCCCTCCCTCCCGTTTAGCCACCTCCTCCCTACCCTCTCCTTTACTCACCTTTTACCTTACTTTTTGTCACCTTCCCTTCTTCCTTATTTCCCTTTTAGCCTCCGTCCCCTGTTACCTCCCTGTCTCCATCCCCCCTCTTCCTCTTCCTCCCCTACAACGCCCCCTTCCTTCCTTCCCCCTGGACCTCCCCTTCCCCCTCTCCTATCATCCCCCTCCCTCTCTCTACCCCCTTTATCACCTTCTATCCCTTACCACCGAACCCTCCCCTACCTCCCTCTCTCCCCCTCCCTCCTTCGACAACCCACCCCCACACCATCTTTCCCCAAACTCTAATTCTTTCGCGCGATTATCAAGTTAATCATTATGATCACGGTGGCTGCTCAGTATCGGGGTCGCGTACCTTATGGTCTTATGCCTTCCGTGCCAACAACTTCGGCTCGAGTTGTCATCGAAGTTACCTCGGTGGCGGTCAAGTACTCGCTTATTTTCGTAACGTCAAGTACTGGTCATTGTTATCATATTAATGTAAATATCGTCATTTCAACCGAAAAGATATTACGAACATGTATATGCACTGCCAGAGTCATGTGATTACATCTATACGTGTTGGTGTACACATAATCATACACTTACCGTATACATGCGTGCGTTTGTGTACGCGCATATATACATACACGTTGTGAATATTATAAATGGGCATGCGCCTACATATACAAACATATACATGCATACATACATTTATATATATATTATATATATATATATATATATATATATATATATATTATATATATATATATATTATATATATTATATATATATATACATAATATATACATATACATATGCATATACACATACATACATATACATACATACATATATATATATATATATACATATATATATATATATATATATATATATATATATATATATATACATATGTATATATACTGTATATAACGAGTATAACGAATCATCAAAATACTGTACATATAATATATATATATATATATATATATATATATATATATATATATAATATATATATATATATATATATATATATATATATATATATATATATATATATATATATATATAACAAACCGAGAGCGATCACTCGCCGCACACGCGCTCGGTATTGCCAATGAGCAAACTATCCAGAACGACTTCCAACATTCTAATTACTACGTCAAAACAAAACACTTCAACGAAAACAAAAGACAACGACAAACCTCTACCCCCCCCCCCCCAAAAAAAAAACAAAAAAAAAAAAAAAAAAAAAAAAAACACGGCTTCCCCAGAAATTCTCGGCGGATCAAACACCTGCCTTTTTTAACCTCCCGCTCCTCCCAATAACACGGGAAGGGAAAAAAAAAAACACATTGATACCTTGTTCGAGTGCATATTGATGCGTCCCGTTTCGTCATGCAGGCGGTCATGCGAGCCCCTCCTTGCTTCGGGATGCCATCGGGGACAAAAAGAAGAAAAAAAAGGAAAAAGAAAAAAAAGATTGAGGTGTGGCTCTTGGATTTATAAATTAGTTCATATTTACCTCCGAACTATTTCCTGTCAACGGCGGGAAAAAAACAGAACACGTACGCCATGCGCAGAATGTAGAACATTTTGATCATATTGATATTTTTTCGTATTGGGAATCATTACGAAACTGATTTATTAATCAAAATGAAACTAAGAGATTGGCTGATAATCAAACAAAACTGAATCCAAATACGGATGACCGGATCAACATGTGAGAGACTTTTTTCCCTTTGACACGGGAGAGAGAGAGAGAGAGAGAGAGAGAGAGAGAGAGAGAGAGAGAGAGAGAGAGAGAGAGAGAGAGAGAGAGAGAGAGAGAGAGAGAGAGAGAGAGAGTCAGTCAGTCAGACAGAGAGAGAGAGGGAGAGCGACAAAGAAAGACTAAGAGAGAGATACAGAGAGAGAGAGAGAGAGGGCGACACAGAGAGAGAAAGGGAGAGGGCGACAGAGAGAGAGAGAAAGAGAGAGGGCGACACACAGAGAGAAAAAAAGAGAGGGCGACACAGAGAGAAAAAGAGAGAGGGCGACACAGAGAGAAAGAGAGAGGGCGACACAGAGAGAGAGAGCAACAAGCAGAGAAATAGAGAGAGCAACAGCCAAAGAAAAAAATAAATAAACAAAAAAGAAAAATCACTCATAAAACCAAATACAACCCAAAACCTCCGCATCGGTGCCTCGGACTCGCCTCGCAATGCAGTTCATGTGCGAAGTGCGCTCACGTTATCCGCATTAATAACAGGTATTCCTATCGGAGGCGTGACGAAGGAGTGATGGCGTGCGTAAATTACTCCGTCAGACTCCTTGCGTCGGCTTGGTGGTCGTGAGGGCGGAAGCATCGCCCAAGGATGTTTGCTCCATTCCTTTGCATCTCTCTACTTTTTTTCTCTCTCTCTCTCTCTCTCGCGATTTTGTCTTGTTTTGTTTTCGTGGACGTGTGTGGTCTCTTCGGGGGAGGGGGGTGGGGGGTGGTTGAACTTTCTG
>NC_091571.1:26383557-26388557 GCF_042767895.1 Penaeus vannamei | reverse complement strand
ATGACATTAGTCGTGACAGTTGAAGCAGTAGTACTATTACGGTAAACTTTTTCTTTCTACCATTGCTAATATTAATACTACCACTATTACTGCTACTACTCATATTGCTACTCCAGCTACTGCCCTGTTATTATCAATAATAACAATATAAACTGGAATCACAGTTTTAAAATGAACATTAACAAATAATCCGATTATAACTAAGCTTCATATTGGCAATAATTATTGTTCTTGGTGTGTTGCTGACTGGTTTTCTGGTCATTATTGTTATCATCTTTCTCGTCATCATTTTCAGAATCAGTATAACTACTACTGACATTACCATCATTAATGTCATTCTAATTGTCATTACAATGAACAAAAGCAATGGAATCATCATATCATTTAATTATGCTTGTTATAACACATTTATTGCCATGACATTACGGTATGATGATAAAGATTACTAACCAAAAATAATAAGGCGGGAAACGTATTAAGTTAAGCAAAGGTATTTGGAGATAAGCATGAAAGAAAATCTTGCATAGGCTGTATCAATATTAGCAATATTGCACAACTGTAATTAGAAGCGCAATGATCAAGAAATGTAACACACTGAATATTTTACACATTAGTATTCTTTCAATGCTTCAACGAATGCCATATATTTATCATCAGTATTCTCCCTCACATATTTCTTGTCTTCTCAGGACTCTCCATGTATGTAGAGTGCCAATAACAATAACAGAGGGTTACTGAGTCAGGATATGCCTATCTGTATTCATTAATAATAATAAAAAAATGCTACTGCTGTCGCCTTCTTCTAGAATTTGCGTACGTGATTTTTAGGTTAACCCTTTCGGTCTCCACTTTTACATAAAGAAGTCCCTTCACTTTCAGTATACTGCACACCCTGCAATCATGGAACAAACAGCACGTGAATACCACATATCACGTGTCTAGAGATTAGCAATTCACGAAAAAAGAATCAGCGGAGTGAGGTAAACAGTAGGCAAGATTTTGCAACAGAGGCATCGCCTTGTATTACAACCGAACCAGAAACAAACACCTAATTCAAAACCGTGTTCCTAGTCCCCAAAAGTTCCCCAAGAAGGCCCACCAGTGCAGAAGACACACCAGCACATGAACTGCCTCCCCATATCTGACCAATCTACAAATATGGCATGAATAAAAATACTGTCCTATATATAGCAGTGTCACTCTTTCCTTCTGAGGGCAAAGATTCGATTGCTGTTTACCGTTTGCCTAATTTCAACTCCTTTATTCGTCTCTTTCGTCCTACTCTTTTCAAAAATCACTTACTCCAGTACCGATGATTCACAACGACAATATTTCCAGTTCGATTCAAAAACATTTCCTCCAGATTTCCAGAGAAGATAGTTCGAAAACGATAACATCTGGTACGGCCTCCGCAGAACGCTGAAGAAGCCGATAATAACCATCTCAGCCCTTGTGTGTTCGCATAATACCTAACCGTAAGACAATGGTACCCCCTGATCTTATAACAGGTGTTATTATGGAACCCCTGAAATGTTATTTTGAGAACACCACTCCCGTTGGCCGTGATATAACGTCCGAGGAGTCACGGTGGGAACCGAAGAACACCCTAACACTCCTCTGCGTATGTCCCCTGCCCTGAGTAAAGTGTAAGGTGGCATAACCCAACCCTACATTAGTGAGAGGAGGCGGGTGGAGAAGGCCTCAGACTGACTCCATAGGGTAGCTTACCTGTGCAGTTTTGTGAGCGTATTCCTTAACAAACATCTTCTTATGCGACACACACACTCTTACTAATCCTGACAAGCCACTGGGAAGAACTGCCGGGTCGCCAGAGCAATGTTCACACCCTCAAACAGTGTACACAAACACACGCACACACGGAATTTCCTGCAATAACGTCTACATGTACACGGATCCGTCCAGAGCCAGCGACGGAGGTAAGTCTCTCGGACTCCCTTAGTCAAGTTCAGCGCCGAGCTGCCAGAGGTACGACCACGCACCTGTCACCCTCTTTCAACTACCAATTTCACCTTTTTTCTGTTCTCTGGGACAGTCGTAATTCATGGTAGCTCATATGAATTTTCTTCCACTATCTCGAAAGGAGACGACGAGGAAAGATGGCACAGTTCGGGAATGGTTGGAAGTGAGTGGTTCCGGTGGCGGGCGCTAGGCGTCTCCACTGTCTAGTAAACATGGCCGCCTGGCCGCCGGGTAGATGTGATCTCCAACTGACCCCGCTTGTGTCCTCGTCTCCTAATGCTCGGCTACCATGACTTCGGCTTAGAGTTACCATTCATTACCGCACGCTATTATTGCGTAACATCATGCCATCTGTGTTTTCCACCACTTTTCTAGTTCATTGGTATACACATGTCCAAAGGGCGAAGGGGCGAACGAAAGAGAAAGTGCAATCGACTGGTCCCTGTACAAAGGTTATGACAAAACGCAGTGATTCACAGACTGACCGACGGAAGACACTCGCTCATAATGGCAATCTCTCGTAGCAGAAAAAGTCAATAAGAAATGAACCATAACATATAAGTGGTAGGATGTTGCTCCTGAGTCCAAGACAAATTATGACAAACATTTGCATTTGTGATTATGTGTCATTCAGACGTATAATTTAGTGATTTGTTTATATTTTCCTCTTCGTTTTCCTCTTGTGCTGGAATATATATACATAAGATTTACTTACTTATAAGCCTATGTTACGACGGGAAAGAAAAAAAAACAACAACAAATAGCAAATCTCAAACGACTCAGACAACCCCGCGGTAACTTCAACGCTTCTCAAATAGTAATCCAAAAGCCCCCCCCCCACTCCCCCTCCCCCCAAATCAGTGACGGAAGAGGTCTGGCCAAGACGGCGTTGAAAGCGGGCGGCGTGGACACGGCACGGGAGCATAACAGATAACAATGAGAGCGGGCGTCTTGAAGAAGGATCTTAATCTTGGAAATCCTTCGCGTTGCCCCCTTGGTGGAATCGTCGAGTTCATGGCTTTTGGGGAAGAAGGGAATCGCTACCACATCCGAGACTGACAGCTTTACCTTGGGATGAATAAGAACCCCCTCAATCCTTTCCTCTCCCTCTCTCCTCCCCCTATCCCCCTCTCACCTCCCCTATCCTTCTCCTCCTCTCTCTCTCTCTCTCTCTCTCTCTCTCTCTCTCTCTCTCTCTCTCTCTCTCTCTCTCTCTCTCTCTCTCTCTCTCTCTCACCTCCCCCTATCTTTCTCCCCCTCTCCTCTCTTTCTTTCTCGCACTCTCTCTCTCTCTCTTCTCTCTCTCTCTCTCTCTCTCTCTCTCTCTCTCTCTCTCTCTCTCTCTCTCTCTCTCTCTCTCTCTCTCTCTCTCTCTCTCTCTCTCTCTCTCTCTCTCTCTCTCTCACCTCCCCCTATCTTTCTCCCCCTCCCCTCTCTCTCTCTCTCTCTCTCTCTCTCTCTCTCTCTCTCTCTCTCTCTCTCTCTCTCTCTCTCTCTCTCTCTATCTCTATCTATCTATCTATCTATCTCTCTCTCTCTCTATCCCTCCCTCCCTCCTCCCTCCTCCCTCCCTCCCTCCCTCCCTCCTCCCTCCTCCCTCCCTCCCTCCCTCCCTCCCTCCTCCGTCCCACGCTCCTTCCCTTCCTCCCTTCCGTCCCCCCCCCCTCCCCATTCCCCAACCCTCCCTGTGGAGAGTCCAGCATGAACGTTACTTCTGTTCTAACCCTTTCCGTTTCTCACCTTCCTTTCCTTCTCCCTCCCCTTTACCCCCTCTCCTCCTCCTCCTCCCCTTTCTTTGGCGATCGTCTTTTTATCGTCGGCTAACACCTATTCTCTCCCTTTCTCTTGGCTACCTACATTTCCTTCTCTTCTTTCCATCTTGAAATATTCCTTTTGTCATTTTTCTTATCTTGTCTGCTGATATGAATCGTCTTCCTTTTGCACCTTTTTTCTTTTTCGCATATCTCTCCTCCGTTGTTTCTTGTCTCCCGTATCCTCATCTCATTCATTTCTTCTTTTCTTTTACCCTTCCTCGTCTTCTCTTTTCGTTTGCTTCTTCCTCTTCTTTGCCATCGCCTTCCTCCCCCTTCTTCTCTTCTTCTTTTTCCTTCGTTTTCTTTCGTTTTTTCTTCTATCGCCTTCCTTTTCCCTTTTCTTCTTCTCTTTCTCCTTCGCTTTCTCTCTCTCTCTTTCTTCTTCCATCACCTTCCTTTCCCTTAGTCTTCTTCTCCTCTTTCTCCTTCGCTTTTTCTTACTCTTTTTCCTATTCCTCTTCTTCGCCATCGCCTTCCTCTCCCTCCTTCTCCTCTTTCTCCTTCGCTTTCTCTTTCTCATTTTCCTTCTCCTCCCTCTAGCATGCTGCCCACCGCGTTTTTCATCCTCATACCTCCATCAACTGGTCACATACCCTTTCTACCGTTCCGTTGCAAAGCTCTTGCACTTTTTCTTGCGTCTGTTTTCACACTCAGTTTTATCCCTCCTTTCCACTCTCTCTCTTTCTTTTATTCCTTTCCTGTTTGCAAACGTCCTTCCAGTCTCCTTGTCATGATAATGCACGGTGAATAGATGCTAATGAAATTTTTGTGGAAGGTAGCGATAACGACGATAATGATGAAGGTATGTTCGTATGTAAGCGTGAATGTGAGTGTGCTATTTGGGTTTCGCATTATAATTCGAACCATGAGTATGTCCACTACGAAGGCAATTATAATGGTGCCAAATAGTTTTGCTTATCGTGAAGACTGGCGGTAATGTTCACAACAATAATCAGAACTGTATTGATGTCCGTCTCGTGATATTCTAATGACTGAACCGTATTCATGTTGACAAATTTTGATGATTGTGGAGAAGGTATGTATGAGAGTGAACATATTCACAAAACAAGAGATGTATTTAGACCGGTCTCGAATATGTATTTCTGATGAAGATATATTCAAAATCGGTCAAATACAACTCTGATATTGTGTAGATATTCATTCTCATTCATACCCTTCCTACAATTGCAATGCTTACTATGACTG
>NC_091571.1:26316057-26318557 GCF_042767895.1 Penaeus vannamei | reverse complement strand
GAGGTGAGAAACGGCGCTGAGGAATTTCGAATTATAGATACGTTATTTATGAGCCAAATTTACATTAACCACAAATAATAACGAAATCTAAACAGCGGCACGAGCCCTGGCAGCAGCAGCCGCGAAAGGGCGGCCAACTACGCAGCCGCCTAATGGTATGTTATCCCCGCCACGGAGCAGCGTCTCCCACCCACGTCCGATGCCTCTCTGCTCCTCCCTCGCCGACCCCAGTCATCTCGCAAGACCGTTATGTGACGCCAACTCTTACAGTCACGTGTTGGCGTATCGATCCGCGGCGTCCCTCGTCCTCCCCGGCCCCCTCGCGCGGGCCCTTCCTTCGTCCCCGGGACCCCTTCCCTCGGGTCCTCCTGCCTCCCCGGGCCCTCCTTCCCTCGGGTCCTCCTGCGTCCCCGGACCCTCCCTCCTCCCCGGGCCCTTTCTTCCTCCCCAAGCCCTTCCTTCCTCCCTCCCTCCTTCTTCCCCGGGCCCCATTCCTTTCGGCCCTTCCTTCCTCCCTGGTTCCTACTCCCGCTGCCCCTTCCCCTGCTCTCTTTACTCGCTCTCTCCACCCTAAGCGAAGGGGGGAAGGAGAGAGAGATGGGGGATAAGGCATAGTATAAGAAGGCGATGGAGGAATGGTGCTAGATGTACAGACGTAGAGAGAGAGAGAGAGGGAGAGAGAGAGAGAGAGAGAGTACAGCGCGGCGTTGGGAAGGGCAAAAAAAGAGAGAAACACGCCGAAACTATTGACGCCAATAGTTGCGAACATTCATCAGCGATACTTTCGAAACCCACAGAGAAAGGGGGGGGGGCGAAGGGGAGAGAGATAGAGAAATAGAAAGAAAGAGAGAGAGGGAAAGGGAAACAGACATGGAAGGACACAGAGTCAGAGAGAAAGAGATTGAGACAGAAGAAGACTGAGATAGATAGATAGAGAGAGAGAGAAAGAGAAAGAGAGAGAGAGTGAGGAGAGGGAGGAGCCGAGCGTACCCGCCGAGTGACTGAAGGAGAGTACACAACTGAAGGTTACTAACGGCAACAGGTACATCTTCTCCAGCGTCTTTGTGCTTCACGAAATTTCCGCCGCAGCACTCTCGTCTTGCGGAGGAAGGGAGGAAGGGAGAGAGGGTGGGAGGGAGAGAAGGAGGAAGTGAAGGAGGGAGAGTGGGAGTGAGCGAAAGAAGGAGGAAAGGCGGGAGGGAAGGAAGGAAGGAGGGAGAGAGGGGGAAAGGGAAGGAAAGTGTGAGGGAGATGGATAAAGAAAGAGGCAGGGAGGGAGAAGGAGAGATAAGAAAGAATGTAGGGATATAGAGATGGAGGGGGAGGGGGGAAAAGAGGCAGAATGAGTAAGAGTGAGATGGAAGCAAGGAAAAGAGGAGAGTGAACCATGAGTAGAGGGATAAAGATACACACACACATACACACACACACACACACACACACACACTCACACACACACACACACACACACACACACACACACACACACACACACACACACACACACATATATATATATATATATATATATATATATATACATATATATATATATATATATATATATATATACATATATATATATATATATATATATATATATATATATATATATATATATATATATATATATATATATATATACATACATGTACATACGGACGAACATGCACATACATACACATGGGCGCGTGTGTAGGGTAATGCAAGAGCGATGGACGTGAATCGTACCTCTAACTGCCCCTACATCAAACAGAATTCCATAAGCCTGGGACACCCACACACTGAGCGGTCTGCCCTGACTTGCATGTCATCTCGTACTTCCACATCAATAGTTATGTAAGCAGAATATGTTGTGACACATGACATATTACAGAATTTCATTATGATACTCCGGTACTCATATTTATACAACAGAAAATTATGTAATTAATCTCGCTTCTCCTTTACAAGAAATGAATAGACATAAGCAATCAACAATTAATTTATCTAACACAATATTGTGACAGTCCTGTGCTGAGCAAACGATTAGCAAACCCACATCCACGGAACAATGGTGTATTTTCTCGCTATTTTATTTTTTTCCCTGTACAGAAAAAAAGAGATGGAGGAAAAATGTAATATGTTTTCTATCTTTCTTCTTCTTTCTTTTTTCTTTCTATCCTTAATTTTTTCTCTATCTTCTTTATTCTTCCTTCCTTCTTCCTCTTTCTTCTTTCATGTTATCTTTTTCCTTCTTCATCTTTCCTCCTATCCTTCTTTCTTCTTTTTCTTCCTTCCTTCTTCCTCTTTCTTTTTTCTTGCTATCCTTTTTCCTTCTTCATTTTTCTTCCTATCCTTCTTCCTTCTACCTCTTTCTTTTCTCTTCCTATCCTTCATTTTTACTTTTATATTCTTCCTTCTTTCTTGTTATCCTTTTCCTTCTTCCTCTTTCCTCCTATCCTCCTTTCTTCTACCTCTTTCTTTTTTCTTCCTTCCTTCTTCCTCTTTCTTATTTCTT
>NC_091571.1:26301057-26303557 GCF_042767895.1 Penaeus vannamei | reverse complement strand
AATGCTGATGATAATGTTATTTATTATAATGATATTAATGATGATAATCATGATGATAATAACAACATAAGTGAATAACTATAAAAAATAATATCAATAATAACAATAATGATGATAATGGTAGTAATAATGATAACATTAATCATGATAAGGATTATAGTACTTACCATGATAATTATAAGAACAATCATGGTAATGATATTATGATAATGATAATAGTAATAATAATAATAATAAAAAAATAATAATAATAACGATAATAATCAATATTATAATTAACAATGATGATAATAATAATAATCATAATCATAATAATGATAATAATAATAAAGATAATAATAATAAAATAGTAATGATGCAAATAATAACAATGATAATAATATATTCTATCATCATAAAAAAAACAATGATAATGATAATAATTATGACAATAATGATGATGATGATGATCATGATGATGATGATGATAAGATAATGTTAATGATAATGATGATAACGGTAACAGTAATAAAATAATAACAGTGATAATGATGGTAATGAAATGATAACACATGATGATAAAAGCATTAATGATAAGAACAGTAAAATAAAATGGGTACTTATTGCCTGTCAAATAACCCGTGAATGACTTTCTGAAATATTGAAAGAAGGATGTAGAAAAGTAGAATGTAGAAAACTTTTTTCTTTTTTTACCAGCAGCGCCTTTACGCACAGGAAGAAATGAAACAGATGTAGATTTTCAAAGTGTAAGATATAGATTTCTATTTGTCTCACTAATTTCTTCACGGAAAGAACAACTAAAGAAACACATAAATGTTAAAAGAGGGATATAAATACACGGAGCGAAAAAAGCAAACAGAATGTAACAAACATTCGTAGTTAAAGATGAGCAGAAGTAAAACACCAGAAGATGCAAATGAGGCTTGCAAGACGCGTGCAATGACATGAGATTGCAAATAACCAAGGCAGTGTGGTCAAAGGTGTAGCAAAGATCAAAATCAACGCGGGAGGTTTAGAATTAGAACAAGTGCAAAGATCCAAAGACCTTCAAATTTTGATTTATGAATTTGGAAAAGGTCTTGACGGAATAAAATACAAAATCACATAAATGAGAATATCCTTCTTGAAAATTGAGAAATTAGATCAGCATAATTTGATAAAAGAAACGATAATGATAATAACAATAATGACATTAATAAAAATGACAACAAATATTACCATTAACATCATTATCATCATTATAATTATTATCATTTTAGTAATATTGATAAGAACAACACCAAAACAGCAACAGCGATAATAATAAAAATAATGGCAATAATAATAATAATAATAATAATAATAATAATAATAATAATAATAATAATAATGATAATACTAATAAGAATAATAATGATAATAATAATGATAGCAATAATAATAGTAACAACAACAACAACAATAATGATAATAATAATAATGGCAAAGATAATAATAATGACAATGAAAATACTATTTATAATAATAACAAAAGTGATAATAATAGCAATAGTAATAATAATAATAATAACAATGACAAAAACAACACTTACCACAACAACAACAACAAAACAAGAACAATAGTAACAATAACAAAATAAAGAAAATCCTCCATGAAAATGATCTTTTCTCACCTTAAATACGAAACAAAAACCACAAGAAAAAGGATTTAAAAGGAGAGAGAAATGCAACAGAGACGCGGTGTTACAGGAAATTGCTGTATATCAACAACAGGAATGATAAGAGTTTAGAACTTCGCTGAGAAAAAATACGAAGAAAAATGAAGAGAGAAATATTGAGTTTCCGTGAGGGACAGGAGGAGGGAGACGAAGAGAGGATATAGGATAATGTGGATAAATGTGAAGGGCGGGAAATATGGGAGAGATGATAAACATATGGGAATGAAAAGAGCAGGAGAGGAGTGGCAGAAAAAATCGGTTGATGATAATAGTGATAATAAATTTGATGGTGATGGTGATGATAATGATGGTGATGATGATGGTGATGATGATGATAATGATAATGATGGTGATGATGATGATGATGATGATGGCGATGATATTGATGATAATGATGATTATAATAATAATAAATAGGTAAAAATAGTAATGATGATCATCATAATAATAACTATAATAATGATACAAATAATGATAATAATGATTATCATCAATATTATTATTTTCATTATATTCAATATTTCATTATGATTATCATCATAATAATCAATATCATTACAAGGATTATCATCATTATCATCATTAATACTATCATCATCATCATCATTAATATCATCATCATCATCATTATTATAACTACACAACATCATCAACATTAATATCAATAACACTAAATCTAACGTTAATGATTATCATAAGACAATATTATTGGGCCAATGCTGAACAGAATATACTGCCGAGTAATGTAAGTAAATTTTAGCATTAACATATAATAGAGTTGAATTAACATATAGGAATAAAAA
>NC_091571.1:26286057-26298557 GCF_042767895.1 Penaeus vannamei | reverse complement strand
ATATATGTATATATATGTATATATATTGATATATATTTATATATAAATATATACATATATATACATATATATACATATATACATATATATACATATATACATATATATATACATATATGAATATATGTATATATATATATACATATATATATACATATATATATATATATATATATATATATATATATATATATATATATATATACATATAAATATATGTGAGTGTGGGTTACACCAGATGCTGTAATATGATTCAGGTAGAGAGCAATTTACAACTAATCAGTTGTCTTATTTTATATATAAAAAGTGCCTCTGTTCCATGATCCTGTCTGTAGTGGAGGTCCTATTGATTTCGAATTGTTTTCTCTCCTTGTCAATAATCCCAGAAGGCTGACAAAAGCTGATAGTAATTGTTATTAGGTTAGCAACAGTAATATCTCGTTTCAATTTCATTATTAAGAGTGACAAAGGGTATTTTTACCTGGTTCATAAAATCCTATGTACAAACTTTGTTCTTTCACTTTATTTTATTGTTTTAAAAATAATTCTTTTAACGTGTATATATCAAATAAATAAGGTATTCATTTGTTGTCAAGGGAGATTCAACATTTTTCTTTCTCATGTTAGAGCTGTTGGGCAGTTATGATGTGACAAAGGGCGATATTCGATGTTTAACCTAAGGTAGTGCGCTGAACCATAAAAAGGCGTTTAAAAATAATACAAATATGATATCATTATATAAATAATAAAAATATTACATCATCATGTTTTGAATAAGTCGTCGAAAATGTGATATAAATATGGCATAGATCATAATAAACTATATATCATAAGTTTTGAAATGTGATGATTGTATAAATATATATATGTATATTTTCAGTGGTAACTTTTAAACTCACTGAAAATGGAGTGAATTTTTTCTTTCAGGAATGGAACTCGGTTAAAAGTTTACAGAACAGTAATGATGACAGGAATAATATGCTTATGCTAACGTGTGGATATGTGCTTGTTCTACAATGCTATCCTCATTATGCTATCTGCATCACCGTTAAACAAAACTAATTAGTGAATCATTAACGTTTCAGTAATTGGACCCCTCTCATTTACAAACAGACACAGCGCAAATGCTTATAAAGTGATAAACCATGCAGTTGTAACATACCTCACACAATATAAGCGATATAACAATACACACTCTAAATTCATAAAGGAGATCATAATCACTATGCTTGTCGCCACATATATTAGAGTAAAGCCTAAGATATACCTCAAATTATATATACTTCATGTTGGCAATCCATTAAATTCCAGTGAAGTTCAGTCTCTTAGTGATAATTCCTATTACGTTAAGAGTTATTAATGTTATTAATGAGCGTGGCGCAGTTAAAATAATGATCGCGATGATGATGCTAATGATATTGATGATAAATATATCACTAAGGACAAAAAGTGTGCTATTAATAATAACAGTGAGTTATGATATCGATATTTTAGTGAGAATGATAACGATAGAAATAATAGTACCACCAATAATAGTGACAACTATGAAAATGATAATAATAATAGTAAAAATAACAATAAAAAAAATAATAAAAGGATTAAATAGGTGGAATAGATAGATAAACAATAATGGTAAAATGGTCTCAGTAGTAATAATTACTATAAAAAAAACAATGATCATACATAAAAAATGAACTAATACACCTTTGGTATCCGTCCACCTTTAGCGCCTCTCTGACGTCATACCAATGTACTGCATATGCAATGTTATGCAAAAAAGCATCCACTAAATTCCATTTATGGGCCTTCGGTTCACTCCACCATTTTTCTTGCATTTTATTTATTTGGGGTAAAAGCGGAAGATATATATAGAGCTTGCCGATTGTCCAGATCATATTACTATTTTTTCAACATAAGTAACACAGCATTTATCCAATTTTGGAAGTGGAAGGGGAATTCAGAGAAAGAGATAATTACTATCATCACGATTTTTATCAACTTTTTTGTCGGAATGGAAATGACATGGAAAGTAGTGCAGGTTCAAAATGTCATGGCTTATTGATTTTTTTTTTTCGTGTAAATTAACTACGCACAGTTGCACTGACGGGTTCGGAAATACTGTTTATTCAAAAGAGAAGTGTGAAGTTAGTCTGGAGTAGTGACAGTGGCCAAACCATGATGATGGTGATGTTAATAACAATAGTAATAATGAGAATGAATATCATCACAACGCAAGAGATATATATGACACATTTTGACAATAAATCTTCATCATCAACACACTTCAAAATACAAAGTTGGTCCTAAATCCAATGGAAGATGATGGCATGTTACTAAAGGAAAATGCGTAGAAGGCCACGGCAGGGAGGCCAGTGCCTTACCACCCCGACTTTGACCCCAGAATGCTGATGTCAACATGCCAGTACTCGTCCACAGCTGAGTTGGCTGAGAAGGGCGACCGGACGCGAACCCAAGATCTTGCACGTTAGATATTAGTGAATCAAAACGCGTCATATTCACCTCTTACGTTCTTTCTCGTCCATACTTTCCTACAGTTGTTACTATGAGCTGTATCCATTAATGGTAAAAATATTATTTATAATACTAATGAAAAGACCAACAATAAACATTATTGTATTGGCAGCATACGGCAATGATGAAAGTGATAATAATGATAACAATAATACTGATAATGATGGTCATATGGTATTAATGGTAATGATGAGGTTGATGATGATGATGATGATAATAATAACAGTAATAGTGACAATAAGACAGTCATGATAACAGTAATGATGAATATAATGATGGTAACAATAGTAAAATAGTAACAATAATGATAATGATTAATGCAATTACAACAATAACAATAATGAAAACCAACCCCCAGAACAACGAATCCCCCAAACGAAATAGACCAGAAGCCCTTACCCTGACGCACGCGCGCGCACCCTGGCTTCCCCAGCGCCTCGGCCGCGGAGAGTTCGATAGCTCCCATTCACGTCATTCGCTATAAGAACTCACGGGTAACAGAGTCCGCTGTGTGGATAGATCGGCGGACGAGTGTAATTTGCCGGGAAAATTGTTCAATTACATAAAGTTTGAGGAATAACTAGAGAGATAAAAGCGAAATTATCTTTCTTAATATCTGTGTAATAAGTATAGTTTGAGGGAAAATGTTAGAAGGGGGACATCTTGAGTGGGTCCTTCAAGGCAACGGGTTGTGTTTGTCTGTATTCATAAGAGAGAGAGAGAGAGGGAAGGAGGGAGAGAGTGTGTACAGCAGTGTGTGTGTTTGTGTCTATGTGTGTTTGTGTGTGTATGTCAGAGAAAAAGAGAATAAAGGAGGGAGAGTACAATTGTACGAGCGCGTGTGGGTGAGTGGGTGTGATTTGTCTGTGACTTATGTACGAGATTTTGCATTTAAGTAATGACATGACAGGATATCATAACATCCTATTATCATTTGAGGTTATAATATCATCTGTCTAATGAAAATGACTCGGATTTTATGTAGCGTATCACGGATTATCATCATAACCATCACTAATGTACTCATCGTGACAAATGCCTTGCGGAAGAAACCAATTACGTTTCTTCCTGGGACGCTGAGGATCTGCTGTCCCGAATTCGTAAAAGCTGAGATCGATTGCATAACAGCTCATTCGAGAAGCATCGGGACCCAATGGTTTTGGTATTTTGTGGTCAGTCACCATTATCATTTTTGCAGGGCTACACGGATGAAAAATGTCGGTTATTTCAATTCTCAATGCATTTTGTGTCCAAAAAATTAGATTTACTCAAGATGTATAAAATTTACGACTATTCCTTGGGCAAGCAAAAGTTAAAGCATTGTTCCTTTTACTGCATTTTGGAAGTAGAGGACACTGCCCGTTGCATTACCCCTATAGAATTATTACTTCTAGAAAGACCCCGTTACCACCCAGACACGGCTTCATTACCCCAACAGGGTATTTATCCCAAGTCTGAGGCCCACTGTTCTAGAAAGTGTCCTCTAATCCTGAGAAAGAAAGCGGAGAGCATAATCACAAGAACAAGATTCGACCCTGTACCTCCGTTAAGATTCCTAATATTATTTCGGTTTAGTATCTCCTGGGCGACCAGCAAGTATTTTGCTAACGCGATAAACACCAGTAAATCCAGTAAAAAAAAAATAAATAAAAAATAAAAATAAAATAAAAAAATAAAAAAATAATAAATAAATAAATAAATAAATAAAATAATAATAAAGATAAGTTCTTTAATGCGATACAGGATTCCCCTGTTTCAGATGCGATAACCTTATTATGGTCACCGCGGATTTCAGGACCAGGATCAGCGAACATCGAGCTGACCTCCTTAGTAGTACACGTAGAAGGAACTAGACATCTACAAGACTTGGAAGCAAGCAAAAATGATACATGGAGAACTAAATAAAAAAGAAAAAAACAATAGAAGCTGCATGCATCACGACGGAGCGGAATGTAAACACCGCAGCTTCAAATTATCCAAGGTCGGGGCAACGATTATGCAGGTAACACGAAACACGTCGCGGGTGTCAGATGGTTCTTTAGCTCACGCCTGATATATATGTATGTTTTGTAATCTCGCTGATGCATGTATTGCTGATGAAGACATGTTCGAAACGCGTCAAATACATGCCTTGCGCTGGGAAGATATTCATCTTTGTTCATATCTTTTGTACATAGCCATTATAAGAGGTATTATCGTTATTATCATTGCTGTTGTTATCGTTATCGTTTTGATTATCATTATCATCATTATTATTAGTAATAGTAGTAGTATCATTATCATCATTATCATTATTGTTATTATCATTGCTATTATTATTATTATAATTATCATTATGATCAATATCATCGATATCATTACTATCATCATTATCATAATAATCATATCTTTTATTATCATTATCATTATCATCATTACAAATATCAATATTAGTATAAATATTAGTATTAACATTAGAATTATTATTGTCACTATTATCATTGTTACTATAATTATCATCATTATCATTATCAATATTATTATTATTATTATCATCACCATCATTAATGCTATTGTTATTATCCTCATCATCATCATCGTCATTATTATTATTATTATTATTATTATTATTATTATTATTATCATTATTATTATTATTATCACCATTATCATTATTATCTTCATTATCATCATCATCTCCATCACCTTTGTCAGCACCATCACCATCATCATTATCATCAGTATCATTGTCATTAGTATCATTATCGTAATCATTATCACCATTAATATTACTTTTATCGTTTTCATTACTGCTATCATTATTATTATTATTATTATTATTATTATAACTTTTATTACTATCATATTCATTATTGTTATCATCACAACGTTTTCAATATCATTATTGTTATTATCATCATTATTATTATGATCACTATTAGTAGTATTACTATAGTCATTATCATTATCAATAGCATTACTATCATCATTATTAACATCATCATTATCATTGGAAATAAATAGTACTGAACAAAGTAAACAAATACACTTCAAAGGGCTTTCTCTCCCATTTTAGTTGTTCCTGATACTTTCTCAATATAACCGCTCCCATTTTTACTGGTGGATCTGAGAGCTCCAATGACCACTGGCGATATTGGAGTTTTGATTTGCCAGTTCTCTCAAACCCAATCTGCTATTTTTTGTATTCACACTACTTGTCGGATTCTCTGGCAGATATGTTTTTATTTGTCAGTAGTGTCATCTCAATCCTTCTTCTTCTTCTTCTTCTTCTCCTCCATCTCTTCCTGCTCCTTCTTCTTCTTTTCCTCCTCCTCCTTCTTCTATTTCTTCCCATTCATCATCATCTTGTCTTCTTCTTCTTCTCCTCCTCCTCCTCTTACTTCTTCTTCTTCTCCTCCTCCTCCTACTTCTCCTTCTCCTCCTCCTCCTTCTTCTTCTTCTCCATCTTCTTTTCCTACCCCTCTTCCTCCTACTTCTCCTTCTCCTCCTTTTCTTCCTCAGGTCTTTCTCGTGGGATTTGCGATGACCTTCGGGCCTCTTCACCTACTGATACTCATGTCAGTGTCGATCCCAAAATCTCAGAGGATTGTATTTTGTCATTCCCTACTTACCTGTACCTTCGCTGCATGTAGTACTAAGGTCGAAATGTTGTCAGGTCTTCCGGTAAACGTGTTGGTAGATTCTGTCATGTGTTGGTAGATTCTGTCATGTGTTGGTAGATTCTGTCATGTGTTGGTAGATTCTGTCATGTGTTGGTAGATTCTGTCATGTGTTGGTAGATTCTGTCATGTGTTGGTAGATTCTGTCATGTGTTGGTAGATTCTGTCATGTGTTGGTAGATTCTGTCATGTGTTGGTAGATTCTGTCATGTGTTGGTAGATTCTGTCATGTGTTGGTAGATTCTGTCATGTGTTGGTAGATTCTGTCATGTGTTGGTAGATTCTGTCATGTGTTGGTAGATTCTGTCATGTGTTGGTAGATTCTGTCATGCGTTGGTAGATTCTGTCATGTGTTGGTAGATTCTGTCATGTGTTGGTAGATTCTGTCATGTGTTGGTAGATTCTGTCATGTGTTGGTAGATTCTGTCATGTGTTGGTAGATTCTGTCATGTGTTGGTAGATTCTGTCATGTGTTGGTAGATTCTGTCATGTGTTGGTAGATTCTGTCATGTGTTGGTAGATTCTGTCATGTGTTGGTAGATTCTGTCATGTGTTGGTAGATTCTGTCATGTGTTGGTAGATTCTGTCGTGCGCTGGTAGATTCTGTCATGTGTTGGTAGGTTCTATCATTTGTTGGTAGTTTCTGTTATTTGTTGGTAGATTCTGTCATGTGTTGGTAGATTCTGTCGTGTGTTGGTAGATTCTGCCATGTGTTGGTAGGTTCTGTCATGTGTTGGTAGTTTCTGTCATTTGTTGGTAGATTCTGTCATGTCTTGGTAGATTCTGTCATGTGTTGGTAGATTCTGTCATGCCTCGTTAGATTCTGTCATGCCCTGGTAGATTCTGTCATGTGTTGGCAGATTCTGTCATGTGTTGGTAGATTGTGTCATGTCTTTATAGATTCTGTCATGTCCTGGTAGATTCTGTCATGCCCTGGTAGATTCTGTCATGTCTTGGTAGATTCTGTCATGTCTTGGTAGATTCTGTCATGTCTTGGTAGATTCTGTCATGCCCTGGTAGATTCTGTCATGTCTTGGTAGATTCTGTCATGTCCTGGTAGATTCTGTCATGTCTTGGTAGATTCTGTCACGTCTTGGTAGATTCTGCCATGTCTTGGTAGATTCTGTCATGTCTTGGTAGATTCTGTCACGTCTTGGTAGATTCTGCCATGTCTTGGTAGATTCTGTCATGTCTTGGTAGATTCTGTCACGTCTTGGTAGATTCTGCCATGTCTTGGTAGATTCTGCCATGTCTTGGTAGATTCTGCCATGTCTTTTCTTATATCCTGAGTTAAGACAGGACGAGGTGGCATAATGCCCCTTTTTGCTTATCACAGAAGCGCGCCATTACGTAAGATCTCTGCCTGAAATTTTCGTGTGAATAGGCTTTCAAGTTTTTCAATGAGATTGTTATTATTTTTATTATTATCAACTTTATTATTATGGTGATGATTATGTTAATGGTGATAATTATGATTATTAATATTGTTATTGCATTTATTATCATTATTAATTATCATTACCATATCCAATTATCATCATCACCATTAATATCACCGTCACCATAATTATCATCATCATTATTCTTGTGATCATTAACTATTATAATCACCATAGTCATCATTGTCACCAATATCATCACACCATCACCATCATCACTGAAATCTTTCCCTACATCACAATAATAATCATCATTGTTTTTGTGATAATTAATATTAGCATCATTATTGTTATCGTCATTATTTTCATAAACTGCCTTTATTGTTACCATCATCATATTTTTTGTTATTTTCATGATCACCTACCTCTGGTATTCTATCAACATAATCAATCATTATTAACTGCGTCATTACCATCACCATAGTTATCATTTACACCACTATCATCATCATTATTATCACCATTTTCATTACACATCATTCTAGGGATACAAAAACACCCGACTGTTCACCAGGACAACACTTCAGCCCAGCAACTCTAAAACAGTCATTGTAATTAAACATTCGAATCTGATAAGCATAACGAACAGTTTGATTCACATATTGTTCGGGTTTCGAAAACATAAGGATCCAGTTCCCTTTTGTTATCGCAAAGACTACGTAATTGATAAAGGCTTATAGACCGTTTCATTATCGTCATTATCGTAATGTTTTCATGTGTATCACAGACACATAACCATCGAGAGGAAAATGAAACAAAAGAAGTTAAAAAACACAGTATATATGTAGGTAAATTTTTAAAAGATAATAAAAATTGAGATATAAATAAAGGCGACCAGATAAGAGAGACAAGTATGGTTGAAAGACAGTCAGTTAATTGCGGGAACGATCATATCACGCTGATAACGAATGCATAATTATACTTGCATGAGACATTTATAGAACGAGCGATATATCAAGGGGTAAGATCCGGGTAGAAAAGCGAGAGAAAAACGGCAGAAGAAAAATCATGAATTGCTTGATAAAGATAAAAATAAACAAAACGTAAAATAAAACAGAAGGGAATAAGGATTCAACCAAGTGTAAAATTCAGACGTACTTTTGCTATTCAGAAAACAAAAGCAAGATAAAAAGAAATGACAAGAATAGTGTCCTAAATCCAATTATGAACAAACCGGGAATAACAGGAGAGAAAAGAGAAAGAGGACAACAGAAAAAACGGCCTTGCAGGAAAAAAAAAGCGAAGGCAGATAAGTGACTCGCAGAGGACAAAGACACGCTCGGAAAGGGGAGGCAGACGACGCCCGCGGTCGTGCAGACGGCGGCGACGTCGGTGAGAGACAGACACGTTCGCCTGGCATACACATTGCCTCAAACACACACATGCACGCACGCACACACACACACACACACACATACACACACACACACACACACACACACACACACACACACACACACACACACACACACACACACACACACACACAAACAAACATGTTTTTATACTTACAAGAAATTTATAAAAGTTGCAAAAGACCAATCAAATAGCCTTTAATTTGACCAAAATAAAATCACTATCTCCACTACGCCGCACAAAAGGGAAAAAACAGAACATCGCAGAGCGCACACGCCCGCGTAAACACAGCCCGTCGCAGCATTGTTCTCCGCACAACGAATCTCGCCGCGAGGGAGTCGAAGCCTTTCCCTCGGCTCGTCCTGGTCCTCCCGGAGCGCCCCTTCAGCCCTCGGGGATCACAGGGGCCGCGACGCCAAAGCCATCCATGACAGTTATCCTCCAAGGGAGAAGATAATGAAAAACAGCGTGAAAGCAGGCCGTTGCGGAGTGACCTTGAGGCGACCGTGAAAATCCGGGCTCGGAGCAATCGATAACTCGAGGCTTCACTCCCGCTGGTTTTCGTCCCTTTCCGCTCCCGGTCAGGGGGAGGGAGAGGGAGGGGGCGGCCGTGCTTGCCTGCCTCTCGCCACTCGCTTTCTTAGCTCTCGTGATTGGGAGATTTAAGGGGAGTGGATGAAGCGTGGTGGCTTATTCTCCCACGTCTGGAAAGAGGATTTTCTGAACTTGAAGGGAGCCAGAGGTGAGGTATTCTAGACATCGTGCATAAGGGCGGGGGAATCTGCAGTCGCCACGGTGGGTCTGTTGCGAGCAGGGGGGGGGGGGGGGAGGGGGGAGGGAACCGAATGACAGCCACATCCCCTCCTCCACTTCCTAGCCCCCCTCCCTCCCCCCGCGCAAACACCGACATTCTCTTCAGTGTCACCAGGTGCAGGGTTGGCCCCTTATTTGGCACTCTTCTCACCTGCCCTCCTGACCTCACCGGCCCTTTCTATCCACCTGTCGCCGGATTTGCTTATCCTTCTTCCCCTTTCACTTCCTTCCTCCTTCCTCGTATCCGTACACCATCCCCGACCTTCACTTGTCTTTGTGGCATCCTTCCCTTCTTCCACTTCTTCCTTTTAATCTTCTTTAACCTCTTCCTCCTACTTCCCTTCTCTATGTCTCCCCTCTCTACTTCCTCCCCCTCCCTCTCCTCTTCCTTCCTGTTCTCCTTCCTCCCATTTCTTCCATTGTCCTCTTCCCTCTTTCTCCTCTTCCTCTTTTTCCCCTCTTCCTCTTCTTCTTCCTCTTCCTCTTTTTCCCCTCTTCCTCCTCTTCCCCTTCTTCCTTCTCTTCCTCCTCCTGTTCTCCCCCCTCTTCCTTTTCTTCCCCCACTTCCTCCTCTTCCCCCTCTTCCTCCTCTTCTCCCTCTTCCTCCTCCTCTTCTTCTCCCCCTCTTCCTCTTCTTCCCGCTCTTCCTTCTCTTCTTCCCCCCCTTCCTCCTCTTCCTTTTCGTCCGATCCCCACGTGTCCTCCTGACCTTTTCCTTCCCTACCTCGCCCGCACGATTCCTACATCTCGCTCGCCCTCCGCCCTCTTTCACTCGCCCCGCCTCGCCTCATGTACCCTCGCGACCCCCCTCTACCCCTCTGCTCCTCTCCCTCTCGGTTCCTCTGCCCATCTATCCGTCTATCTCTCTACCCCTCTGCTCCTTTCTCTCTCTCTCTCTGTTCCTCTGCCCATTTATCCGTCTATCCCTCTATCCCTCGGTTACTTTATCTCTCCTTCCCTTTATTCCTGATCTATCCCTCTACCCCTCTCTCTCTGTTACTCTGCCCATCTATCCGTCTATCCGTCTATCCCTCGGTTACTTTATCTCTCCATCCCTTCATTCCTCTGATCTATCTCTCTACCCCTCTGCTCGTCTCTCTCTCTCTCTGTTCCTCTGCCCATTTATCCGTCTATCCCTCTACCCCTCTGCTTCTTCATCTCTCCATCCCACTATTTGCCCTATTCCTCTGCCCCACTTGCTTCACTCTCACCCTGTTTCTCTATCCACCTGCTTCTCTATCTCCTTGCTTCTCTGCCCCTCCGCCCCTTTGCCCGTTTGTCTCTCTGCCCCCTTTCCCTTTTTCTCCCTTTCTTTTACTTTTTCCTCCTTTTCCTCCCTTTCGCTACACCCTCCCCTCCCCCACGTATCTCTCTCGCTCTCTCTCTCACTCTGTCATTTTGAGTGTGTGTGTTTTGTGTGTACGTATGTGCAGGTGTGTATTAGTGTGTGTACGTGTGTGTTTGTGTGTGGATGTATATGCGTGTGAGTGTGTGAGTGTATGTATGTGTGTGCGTGTGCCTTTGTGTGTGTGCGTGTGTACGTGTGCGTGTGCCTTTGTGTGTGTGCCCCTATGACCCCTTAAAACGCACTAACTTCTACACAGACCCACGATCAATACAATTTTCTTCTGGTGGAACTTTTTTCCTCACTTAACAACGTACCCTTCTTCTCTTTCTTTCTCTCCTTCGATTTTCATGTCCTCTGATTATTTCTTTTTGTGTCTGTTTTGTTGTTTTTTGTTTTGTTTCTATTGTCTGTCTATTTCTGTCCCTCATTCGGTTCGCTCTTAAGTTCGTTTCATTAGCTCAGGCTTATCCTCTCGCCCTTGTCTGTGCATTGTGTTTTTCTAATAAACAAATAAATGAGTAAACACACACGCATAAACATACTCATACTCATACACACACAGACTCATATAGATATCTATGAGTGTGTATAAATGTGTATATATACATATGTATATATATATATATATATATATATATATATATATATATATATATTATATATATTATATGTGTGTGTGTGTGTGTCTATGTATATATATATATATATATATATATATATATATATATATATATATATATATATATATATATATATATATATATATATATATATATATATATATATATATATATATATATATATATGTATGTATGTGTGTATGTATATATGTATATATGTGTGTGTGTATATATATATGTATATATATATATATATATATATATATATATATATATATATATATATATATATATATGTATGTATGTATACATATGTATATGTATATATATATATATATTTATTTATTTATATATATTTATATATATATATATATATACACACCCATGTGTCTGTGTGTACGTATATATATTTGCATGTACTTATGTTATGTATGTATGTCCGTATGCGAATGAAAGCGTGTGCGGCTGCATGCGTGTTCTATAAAGTGCAGAAACACAACATCCGCGAACCTTAGAGCTCGGTGACAGGGCCTGGCGGCTGCCGGCACACCTGTGATTACCTGGCGCCTCGGCAGGTGTCTAGGGAAGCGCCAGCGACCTTGACAGACTTGTCGATCCGCCGTGGCACGCTGCACTCCGCGTGAATTCTATTGTGAAATACAGTTTTTTTTCAATTAAAAGTTTGATAGAAATATTTGGCGTTCGGCTGTTCGAAGCGACCTTTTCGGAAGGG
>NC_091571.1:26276000-26278057 GCF_042767895.1 Penaeus vannamei | reverse complement strand
CCATCAATCTATCCATAACTCTGTCCATCTACCTATTTATCCATATAACTGTCTTTTTAGGAATCTCTCCCTCTATCTATCTATCCGTATTCAACCTGTCAGCCGCCGAGCATTCTGATGCTCGAGGTATAGCTAATTGGCATGTCCGGCCAGAGAGAGAATCTTTGTGTCAGAATATCTAGTGAAAGTACAACATTAATCTTGTGATCGTAGACTTGGGAAAAGGATTGCAAAAGAGCCGCTCGTTGCAAGTTATTCAAGGCATATTCCTGGTGAAGATTGCAGAATTGGAATATTAGGTCATTCATTGAAACACCTGGAAAAGGAAAGGATGGAAAAAAATCATGATTTGGCCTTGTTTTGTTGTGAGGTGGAGTGTGCTGGAATTCTCAAGAAATTTATCGTACATTTGTTTACACATTATTTTATTTGTGAAAGTTACGAGTAATACGTTCATAACATAAAGGATGTAATTAGTGCATTTCGATTAATTCCTCAGAATTAACAGCATCAAGTTATTCCTTTCAATATCACTTCTTTTGTCGAATCATTTTTTTCAAGAAATGAATGGTCTGAGGATGACCCCAGCTACTTGGCTCTCTCGGGAACCTGAATCCCTCCCAGGTAAGTCCTTACCCTCCCTCTCCCTCCCCCTTTCCTTCTGGGCAATGGCCGTTCAATATATGCGATTTTTGACGTATGAAAAGCTCTATAACAATATTTGTGCAGTAACCCGCCGCCCTTTGAAGACAGCTCCCCGCCGTCCGGTGAAGGAAGCCCCGGTCCGCCCCCGAGTCTCGGCGAGAGCCACGCCGATCAAGTCACGAATTGATATCAGCAGTATTGGCTCTCGGGATCAAGAGGCCAATGCCGCCCTCGCCGAAGGTTGAGGAATGTCGACCCGGCTGTATGTATGTGTATATATATATATATATATATATATATATATATATATATATATATATATATATATATATATATATATATATATATATATATATATATATATATATATATATATATATATATATATATATATATATATACATATTCATTGCGTCTGTGCTTATGCATATCTGTATGCCACAAGCTCACACTGACAGCCTCGCATGCCCAGGGAGCCCTGCTCGCCAACCCCGAACAGCCGGGTCGACATTCCTCAACCTTCGGCGAGGGCGGCATTGGCCTCCTGATCCCGAGAGCCAATACTGCTGATATCAATTCGTGACTTGATCAGCGTGGCTGATCTATTTATCTATCTATACATATATATATTATATATATCCTCCCCAACTTACGGGGAGGATGCCCCATCATTTGACGTTGTTAAACGCCTTCAGGCGCGGGCGGAAATCTGTGGAAACGGATCCCATCCCAGGGCGACCCCAGTCTGCCAGTGATGAGGCCACCATTCGTCAAGTGGAGACGCCTTTTTGGAAGATCGCCGAATTAGTCTGTCAACAAGCTCAGGATGTCAAGATTAGTGTTTAGTCTGTGGACAAAATCATTCATGATCATCTGCATATGTAGAAGTTGTGTGTTCAATGGGTTCCCAGGCGACTCGCACCATTGCTCCAAGGCTTTTGGAAAACCAGGAGGGCTTTTTTGACAGACTAATTACGTAGGATGAAGCTAAAGCCTAGTTAAAACAAATAAACCACTTTGACTCGCCATCCCTCAGAATGACACGTGTCACACCTTCGACAGGCAAGGTCATGCTCAAAGCATGGATTAGTGATGATTTATTTCCTGGCAAATGATGCTACAATTACAGGAGCTTACTATACTTCACTGCTACACTATTTGCGGGAGGCCATCAAATCCAAGAGGTGCAGAATGTTGACCAAAGGTGTCCGTCATCTACAAGACGACGCCCATGTTGACAACTCTCACGTTGCCAGATGGAAACGCGGCCCTGTGGCTACGACATCTTCCTCGTCCTCCTTATTCTCCTGACCTTGCATTATCTGACTTTCACCTCTTTCCGTCCATGAAGTCATTTTTGAGAGGTAACCGTTTCCAAGATGATGAGGCACTGACTCCTGAAGTCACTTCAT
>NC_091571.1:26228500-26233500 GCF_042767895.1 Penaeus vannamei | reverse complement strand
TTTGGAATGGCTAAGGCCGTTTTCACACCAAGGTGGCACGTCGCACGTTGCATGCCACGTCGCACGCCACTTGCATACGAGCTTTCGGAAACATGAAATCTTTCACACAGAAGCGGCGTGACACGTCGCATTTCCCACGCGCGACCTGTGTGCCATGCCAAGACTGGAGTTATTATTAGCCAAGTTAATATAATCATTTTGAAGTCAAATAATATATTTTTAAAAAGGGTAACTTTTGGATGTATGACATACATAGAGTAGTTTTGAGTTGCCTTGACAGATTTCCGCCAAACACATTTGACAACACTGCCTCGGTCGCCCAGTAAGGAGACTATAATCTTTCAGAAGGAAACTGGTGCACAGCTATGCCTCTTCCAGACACTGACCCAATCAACATTACATTTGTACAAGCCTGCGGAGAAATACAAATGCTTGTATGATATAACCACCTCAGTACAAGAGCAATAGTCTCCATGATAGTTTGTTTGTGAGAGAAAAAAAGGCATCTTCAGGGTATTGGAACAAGTTGGACTAATTCTGCCCCAGAGTTTTCCCTTTATGCCTCCAAGAAACAAATAGATAAATATCACAGGAATTACTTAGGACTTCGGGCAACAATAACATTATCCGATAATGCCATCTTTTGAACCGAGTGACACGCGCCACGTGTAACATTGGTTTTAAATGATCGTGCCACGTGTCACTTGCCACCTGCCACCTGCCGCTTGTCAAGTGCGACATGCCACCTTGGTGTGAAAGCGGCCTATGATAACGACCTCTGTAAAGCGAATACTTATATACACCTGGTAATCATTGATCCTTTATTCATATATCCAAATATTCCGCTTTTATTGCCGTAGAATGTTTAATTGATATTTTACATTAATCCCGAACAGCGATTGCGAGAAAAGACTCGCGTTCTGCCGCAGTAAGACCACAGTGTAACATGATTCACAAGAAACGGCCACGGCACGTTCAGCAGCAGCCGTACCCTGTCCAGAGGTTGCAGAAATGAATTCGAAATGCTTCGGAACTCTCTCTCTCTCTCTCTCTCTCTCTCTCTCTCTCTCTCTCTCTCTCTCTCTCTCTCTCTCTCTCTCTCTCTCTCTCTCTCTCTCTCTCTCACTTACTCACTTACTCACTCACTCACCCACTCACCCACTCACCCATTCACTCACTCCTTCCCTCTCTCCCTCCCTCTCTCTCTCACTTTCTTATTCACTTTCTGTCTGTATGTATGCTTGTGTGACTCTCTCATAATATATTACTCATGCTGGGATCTGACGCAGCTTGTCCGATCTCCCTCCCTCCCCCATCACCCCCCCTCCCCATCATCCCCCGCCGACTCCCCTCCTGACGTTTCACACTGCGGACCCCCTAGTGACGTGTTTTCCTTTTTTCACCTTTTTTCTCTTTTTTCTCTCTCTCACTCTCTTTCCTCTCCTCTCTCTCTCTCTCTCTCTCTCTCTCTCTCTCTCTCTCTCTCTCTCTCTCTCTCTCTCTCTCTCTCTCTCTCTCTTTGTTTTTCTCTCTCTCTCTCTCTCTTTCTTTCTTTATTTCTCTCTCTCTCTCTCTCTCTCTGTCTCTCTCTCTCTCTCTCTCTCTCTCTCTCTCTCTCTCTCTCTCTCTCTCTCTCTCTCTCCCTCCCTCCCTCCCTCCCTCCCTCCCTCCCTCTCTCTCCCTCCCTGCCTCCCTCCTCCCCCCCCCCCCTCTCTCTCTCTCTCTCTCTCTCTCTCTCTCTCTCTCTCTCTCTCTCTCTCTCTCTCTCTCTCTCTCTCTCTCTCTCCCTCTCTCTCTCCCTCCTCCCTCCCTCTCTCCCTCCCTCTCTCCCTCCCCTCCCCCTCTCTCTCTCTCTCTCTCTCTCTCTCTCTCTCTTTCTCTCTTTCTCTCTCTCTCTCTCTCTCTTTCTCTTTCTCTCTCTCTCTTTTTTTTCTTTTATATTTATTTACGTGGGTGTTCTGCGAGATATATTCGCGTGGGAGATAGCCGCTTTGGTAAGGATGGTTTATGGGTTTATGCGAGTGGCATTCATCATCCGTTTTAAGCAGGTGGGCGGGCGGTAATGCGTGATCTGTTCTTGCAATGTATCTTTCTTTTCGGTTTATGATTTGTGGTAATTTGTTTGTTTGTTGTTTTGATGTCCGTATTAATCTTAATCGGCATCATTATTGAATTGGTAGTATGTACATTTCTTTATTATTGATATTTTTTTTCTTCCTCCTCGTTTTAGTGTTGTTATTATTATTATTGTTGTTGTTATGATTGTTACTGCTACTATTACTATTACTCTTAATGTTTCATGATTATTATAATCTTTGTCATTATGATATGATCATTTTTTATTATTTTTATTATTACTCTTATTGTTTTGTTATTGTTTTCATTATTGTTATTATCATCATCATCATTATTATTATTATTATGGTGATTACTATTGTTATTGTTTTATTATTATTGTTTATTACCATTATTTTTATTTTCATTACTATTATTGTCGTTATGATTATTATCATCATTGTTATTATTATTATCATTATTATTATTATTATTATTATTATTATTACTACTACTACTGCTACTGTCATCATTATCATATATTGATATACATGTTTATTATTATCATCATCATCTCCATCTTCATCATCATCATCTTCATTTTCATCTTCATTTAAGCATTGTAATCATCATTATTATTATCATTAGACTTATAATTACTATTATCATCATCATTGTTATTGCTATTATTGTCTATCTATACATGTATTTGTTTTTTCATTAATATTATGATAATTATTAGTAGTAGTTGTAGTAGTAGTAAAAGTAGTAGTAATAGTAGTTGGAATGCTATAACTACCACTACTACTATTAATACTAATACTGCTGTTGCTGCTGATGTCAGTGATTGTGTGTATCATTAGCATTAGCATTATTATCACTATTACTGCCATTAGCATTATCATCAATATCATCACTATTACTATCATTAGCATTATTGCTATCATCTTTTTATACTTATTATTATCATCTTATATTAACTTATGAACGGAATTCATCATACATTTGCACCGCAGATTTCTCAAAGAAGAAAAAAAAGAGAAACAAATGAAAAAGAAACAGAAAAGCAGATAAAATAGTGAAAAAAAAAAACTTCAGAGACTATCACTAGTTGGCTCGGCTCCGTGCTTGGAGGCGACTGCTTGAGCGCCTTCCGTGAATGTGAATGAGGCAGTTGAGAGTTCGGTGCTTGGTCGAGGTGCGAGCCGGATGTGGAGGGATGAGGATCAGGTGAGCTTCGTGTCGCGGAACGGCTCGTGGCTCGGGGATAGATGGGATGACTTCTAGCCTCGTCACGGATTTCCTTGCGTTCGTGAGATTTTGTGGAGAGAGGGATAGAGGGATGGATAGATAGCAGTGGGGGCTTTGGGGGTCTGTTTTTGTGTGTATATGTACTGTGAGTGGGTATGTATGTATGCATGTGACTATTTTTGTTTATCTATCAGTTTATCTACTAATCTTATATTTATATATATCATCCATCTGTATCGACCTATCTACCTGTCTATGCACCTATACATCTCTCTGTGCCTTTATTTTTAGATGTATGCATGTATTTTTATACAGAATCACATGCAAAGGTTTGATTTCTGAGCTGATTGTTTCTGGAAACAATAATGCTTCTGGCTTTTATCCGCGGCTTCTGGTTCAGAGCCCGTGAAAAAGCCGCACGGCAGCCTCGTCCGCGCTGCCGTCGACGCCCCTTTGATGAACAAATTGCATTTAGATTGCATTCATCTTCGCACCTCAGCTGGGCAAATTACCCTCGCGTACAACTCTGTCCACCCCTTCCCTAGTACCCCCCCCCCCTTCCCCTGAGTCAATGAGGTTTCCAGCCTCCTATTGCAACGCCTTCCAGTTAGCTCCGTCGTGTGACTGGTCAACCGAGGGCGCTAAAATGACGTGCAATAACAACAACAACCACAACATCAACAGCAACTTCTATAACAAGAGACGAGAGGGGGAAAATGCACCACAATTTCGTCAAAGTCGATGGACGTCACCGAAAGCGTCGCCGGAAATTCCTTTGTGGTTATTCTGGAAGACCAACAATACGGAAAAAATGGAGTGAAAAAAAAATGTTTTCTCCTGGTCCTAAATTCAATCACGGGTAAAGCAATGGGATTCTGGACCATGCCTGGAAAATCTCAGAATGACAAAAGAAAAAAGAAGAAAAAGGGAAAGCTTGAGAAGGAGGGAGGAGTAAGGGGTGGAAGGGGGGGAGGTGAATGGATTGCGTGAACTTTTTTTATATTTATTATGAAATTGTTTATAGTACTTCGTCATCATCATTATTATTGTTATTGTTGTCATAATCATCATCGTCATCATCATCAATCATCACCATCATCATCATATGTTAATGTTTTGTCACTTGTTACGATTATCATTGTTATTATTATTACTATTGTGATTTTAGATACAGTAATCATCATCATCATCATCATCATCACTGTCGTCGTCACCATTATTATTATTATTGCCATACCATCCACTTCACGCATTATCAGTTCCCATCGTCGCCATTATATTATATTTTAATCGGCATTGGCATCAATCTCATTACTCTCTCATGTACCAAAATTGAAGTACAGTCCTTGATGTCAGACAGGCGCCGTTCAATAAGAAAAAATAAAATAACTTTCACCCTTATGAATATCGTGTCTCGGTGAAAATAGACGGACGGGAAAATGTTTTTTGAGAGGGAGCGTGGACAGCGAGTTCAAGACCATAGGCCTATACGAATTTCAAAAATATGTAGATTTGTAAGCTCCTCCGTGTGTAGTTTTGTGTGTCCTCGTTTTTGAAGTGGATATTGAAGTTTTTTTCTTTCTTTCTTTCTTTTATGACCTTGTTTTTTGTTTTTTGGATTTTTTTAATGACTTTTTAATGTTACTGATTTCGTTATGATATGAAAGCAAGATGGTTTTGGATTGAGTATCACA
>NC_091571.1:26206000-26218500 GCF_042767895.1 Penaeus vannamei | reverse complement strand
ATGCATTAACCATGTATAAAGTTCACACAGCAACGCTACGCAATCCGCTCTCAGTCCTCTTAATCCCCCCTTCCTTAGAGCACCCCCCCCACTTCCCCTCCCTCCCGGCGTCTGAGGCTGGCTTGAAGACACATTGCCGGACCCGCCCGTGTCCACCTGTCGCACTACCCCCCCTCTATCCTCCCTCTCGAAGGACCCCTCTCTCCCCTCCCCTCAAAGGCTCCCTCTCACCCCTCCCCCTCCTTAGGACCTCTCTCCCCTCCCCCTCAAAGGATCCCTCTCCCCCTTCCCTCCCCCTCCCTCCCCTCCCCCCCTCCTTCCTTCCCCCCTCCCCCTCAAAGGATCCCTCTCTCCTCTCCCCCTCCTTAGGACCTCTCTCCCCTCCCCCTCCAAGGACCCCTCTCAACCCTTCCCCCTCCAAGAACCCCTCTCACCCCTTCCTGACCACCCTTCCCCTCATTTTTTTCGGATGCCGCCCACCCAGGCCTCTGCTCCGCCCACCTAGTACTACCACGTATGGTTGCCTGGTATGTGTCGGTCTCCTTAGCCTCATACCCTTAGTTACGACGAGAAGGGCGGATGGAGGGAGGGGGGGTTGGGGGGTGGAGGATAGGGGGGAATGATTGAATTACGTATCACTGTTGAATTACGTATCACTGGGACGTTTTCGTAATGTTTTGATTTTCTTGGTTGGTGGATACATCTTAGCAACCCCAGACGGAGCATTTCCTGGTGAGGTTGAGGCGGCCAGACGAGTTTGCGCTCCACCCCTTCAACCTCATGTGTTTTCAGGGGACGAGGCTGTTATTTATATTGTTTAAAGGGGGAAAAAACTAATGAGCTAGTTTCGTCGGGATCGTATTTGGCTTTGCTTGATTCTCCTGCGTGGTTTATCGTCGTTTTCTCGTTCGGATGGTTTGTATGTATTTTCGAAATCGTTCGTTTGTCGTTCGCTGTTGCTTCTTACTCTTTTTTTCTTTGTTGTTCTCTTTCTTCCCTCTTTCTGATATTTTTTTCTCTTTTGCCCTTTTCTTTCTCCTTCCCGCGTTTATTTCCTTCACCCTCCATTCTCTTCTCTTCCCTCCTTTTATCTCCTTCACTCCTCTCCCTTCCCTATTTCCCTTTCTTGTCTCTTCCATTTGCCCCTTGCTTCACTTCCCTTTCCCTTTTTCCTCCTTCCTTCTCCGTTCTACCCTCCGCTCATCTTTCCCTCCCCCTTTCTTTCCACCCTCCGTCTTCTTCCCTTCCCTCCATTCACCTCCTTCCCTCCTCTCCCTCTAATCCTTTCCTTCCTTCTTTCCCTTCCTTATCTCTTCCTTTCCCGTCTTTCATCACTTCCCTTCCCATTCTTTCCTCTTTCCCTCCATCCTTCTCCTTCCCTCCTCTTCCCCTAATCCTCTCCTTCCTTCTTTCCCTCCCTCGTCTCTTTAATCATCTTTCATCACCTCTCTCTCCCATTTTTTCTCCTTCCCTCTCCGTCCTCTCCTTCTCTTTTCTTTCCCTCTTCCTTTCTCTCCACTCTCCCTCCTCTCCTTCCTTCTTTCCCTCCCTTGTCTCTTCCATTCCCCTCTTTCTTCACTTCCCTTCCCCTTCTTTATCCTTCCCTCCACTTCCCCTAATCCTCTCCTTCCTTCTTTCCCTCCCTTGTCTCTTCCCTTCCCCTTCTTTCGTCCTTCCCTCCCCGCCTCTCTATCCTCGTCCCGTTTGACCCCGGGACTGAGAACTGCCAGGCGCCCTCTGCTTTATCCGAAATTTATTCGTTTGTGTCATGATGTTGATTTTAATTGCACTTGACTCTTTGTAATAATGCAGTCATATTGTTCCTCTTAATAGATTTATGATCGATGTTTTTGACGGCTGTATTTTACTCTTTGATTTACTCGTAAAATATGTTCTTCCCGTAGTTGTTCTCTACCTTCACTGCTTCATCTTTTTGTTCTTCCATCCTCTCCTCCTCCCCTTCTTCCTCCCTCTCCCCTCCCCTCTCTATCTCTCTCACCTTCCCTTCTTCCTACACTTCAACCTCCCCCCACTCTTCCCCCCTTCCCGTCTCCATTCTCCTCCTCCTGCTCCTCCTTCTTCTCTTCCTCCGCCTCCTTTTCCTCTTGTTCTTCCTCCTCCCGCTTCTCTTCCTCCTCCTCTTCCACTCCTTCTCCCCTCTTTTACTCCGCCTTCCTCCTTCTTTTCCTTTTTACATCCTTCTCCTCTTCTTCTTTCTCCTTTTCCTCCCCCCGTTCCGTCCCTTCTGCCGCCGGGAAACTAGCACACAAGTCCTCCTGCAGTGTGGCCTTGGCGCGTTGGATGCGGCTGCAGCTCCACATACCAAATGGGTGTACATAGTGGCTTCCCCTGCAGTCCATCCAGCCGGGCGGACTCGCTCGCTGGAGGTCCGGGGAACTGGATGCTAGCGCCGTACGTGCCTCTCTCTCTCTCTCTCTCTGTCTCTCTCTCTCTCTCCCCCCCCCCCCCCCGCCTGCTGCTATCTCGTTTTGTCTAACCCCTGCTCCCGTCCCGGATACTTTGCCTGTCCCCTTTGCCTCTTTTCTTTTCCTTCCCCTTTCCCTTCTCAGTTTCTTTCGTCTTCCCTATCTTCATCCCCGCCCTTTTCTTCTTCCACTTAATTCCCTATTCCCTCACTTAACATGTGTCAATACGTTCTTTTCACTCACCTTTCCCTTCTCATTCTCCTTGGCCTTCGATATCCCCACTCCTCCCCTTTCTTCACAATTCTCTTACTTAACATGTGTGTCTGTACCTTCTTTACCTTCCACTTCCTATGTTCCTGATCTGTTCTTAGCATTTGCTTCAGCCTCCCCCCTCCCCCCCTAAATGTTCCCTTCGCCTTCTTCCCCTGTTGGTGAGTTCATTTTCGTTAAAGAAGTGTCCTTTTCCCCTACTTCCTTCCCTTCCCCTTTCCCTTCCTCTTCCCTTTACGTCTTTCCCTTCCCCTTTCTCTTCCCTTTAGGCCTTTCCCTTCCCCTTCCCATGTCGTGCACTTGGTGTTACCCATCCCCCTGCCCTCTGCCCAGCCGTGCCCCTGCCTCCCCCTGCCCTAGGCCCGCACCTCACAACTCCTGTGGGCCCTTTCCTGCTTCCATTGGGTTAAGAGCTGTCTGTTTGTCTGGGGTGTGTTGCTTGGATGGCTGGTGTGGTTTTATGTTTTGATATGAGGGCCTTTGTTAGGGTGCGCACCCACACGCACGCACACGCACTCACGCACGCACGCACGCACTCACTAACTCACTCACTCACTCACTCACTCACTAACTCACTCACTCACTCACTCACTCACTCACTCACTCACTCACTCACTCACTCACTCACTCACTCACTCACTCACACACACACACACACACACACACACACACACACACACACACACACACACACACACACACACACACACACACACACACACACACACACACACACACACACAGAAACTTGATATATTATCTAGTTTGGCATGATATAGCAGAATTTTAGGATATTGTGTAATTGGTATAATTATTACTTCATATTGTTTTCTTTATATAATTATCATTGCCCGGCTATTATTTTTTAAATATCACTTTTCTTTTTATTCTAGTATCACAAAAACAGAGAGTGAGTGAGTGATAGAGAGACAGAGAGAGAGAGAGCGAGAGCGAGAGCGCGAGCGACAGCCAGCTAAAGGGAGCGAGCGAGACAGGGAGAGAGATACAACACGAATAATACAGATGGAAAGAAAAGAACGAACGATAAAAAAAATCAGTATAAGAAAATCAAGAGAAAAAAGTCGAGGTAGGACCCAGCGAGAACTAAGGTCGACCCAATAACCGTGGCGGGGGCAGCGTGTCATGCCAGGAGGGAGCAAGCAAAAGCAAACACAATCAACACCATTGGGAGAAGAGAAGAGGAGGTGGGGGAGAGAGAGAGAGGGGAAATTCGGTAAAATCCCCTCTTATTGGCGGCAGGGCAAAGGTTCGAGAGCCTGGCGTGACTTCTCTCGGGTCGGGAGGGAAGTGGGGGTCGGTGGCACAACCCCCGGGCACTGTGGCGCTGTTGGAGGCACTCTCGAAGGCACTGTGGGGTCGCAGGGGTCATTGGCAGAAGGAATATGCTTTCCCCTCTTGAGTGGCTGTGATTGGATGATTAGGGGGGGAATTATGCCAAGATATTGAGACTGATTGGGAGAGGTTGTGGGAGGAGGGGGAGTGGCTTTTACATGTGATGAAAAAAGATGAATGGACGGCAACAGATATTATCTTGGTCTGTAGTTTTCAATTTTCACTTATTTGTATCCGTTGGTGTCTATTTTTTTCTACATTTATTTTCCTTTTAATTTATCATTGCTATCACAACGTCACCGTCTCAAGCATCCACATCAATCAGTCATCAGTCATCAGTCAACACCATACCATCATGTTATGGTTCGCATTGATATCACAATTATTGCTGTAATTATTGTCATCATCATAAGCAGTTTGACCGCTCTTATCAGTAACGCTAATTATTAAAAAAAATAATCATAACAACATTTAACAACCCCAATCACAACAAAGGCGAAGCGATAAAGAAGAGAATCAGACGATCCCGATGCGGCCCTGGTCATACTTTGGCCGTCAGTTGCCAGGCGAAGTTGCAATTATCTTCCTCTCACACCTGGTTCCAGGTTGCAGTCTGACGTCACGTGTTGCAGGTCATATTGCTGGCCTTCTTTCTTCAAAGAGGATTTTATTTTATATATGTTTTTTTTTACAGAGTTTAACTTTTCATTCTATTTAAAGTTTTGTTTTTGTGTTCTTGATTACTTTTGTTGGGAAGCATTTTTTGAAACGTGCAGATATTTTGCTTTTATTTTTGTGATGTCCATGGGAGTTGAAATTACAGCAGAAGATTTTTTTATTCATTTATATATCTTTAATTACTTTTTGTGTATAAAGTATATTATGTGTATTTATGTGTATAATGTGTATATATTGTATAGTCTTGTGTGAATATTATTTATTCACATTCTCATCAAATGTTTTAGAATACGTAGCCTAACAGAGTACCATTTTCCATCTTTTATTCACTCATTTTCGTATTTTTTCTATTAATGAATTTTGGATTATATAACGTCTTCCTACCGATCCGAGGCGGTTGCGTGGGCTGAAGTGGGCGGCTAAAAAGTAGCTTGATCATGGCCGCCCACGCCCGTGCTTCAAGGTCGCGGTTTGGGGGTTGGCTCTTTGCCCTCTCTCTGCCTTGTTTACAGTCGCCCTGGAGATTAAGAACCGAACAGGGGAATTGGCCGAGAAACGCAGAACTTGTTACTGTCATCAATATTTGTGGTTCTGTAAGATTTATAAGATTTTGAGGGCTGTGTTTGTCTTGTTTGCGTGCATGTTGATGGTTGTTTTTTTATCATCATTTTATTATTTTTTTTCTAATGGCTTCTCTTCGTTTTCCTCTTCTTTTTCCTCCTGAATTGTCTTCATCATGTTTTTTTCTATTATTCCTCCTTTTCTTTTCTTTCGTTGATTACGTATTTTCTCCCTTGTCCTCTTTCCCCATCTTCGTTTTCGTTTTTCTTACCCTTTGCCTTATTCTTTCTGATTCACTCTTTCATATTCTTCATCGTCCCCTTCCCCTTCTTCTTCCTATTCCCTCCTTCGTCCTCTTCCTCATTATTTTTCTTTTTCTCTCTCGTCCTCATCATCTTGTCCTTATATTCTGCCTCGTCCTCATCCTCTTCCTCTTTCTCCTCCTTCACCCTTATCCTCTCCTTCCTCCACTTTGTCCTTCTCCCTCGTCGCTCTCCTTCGTCCTCCATTTCCTTCGTTCGTTCTCTTCGTCTCCCCTTCCCACTCTCCTTTTTTGCTGCATTCTAGGCGTCTTGCGAGAAACAATAGCTTTCGAGAACACGGGCAATTTTGAATTAATTAACCCCCACTAACCCTATTATTTAGATTAATATGAAAATTATTTCTGGGTGCAACGGCCTTGCCAAAGGTGTCAGTCTTACCTGGTCATTTGCATAATTACGTTGCAATAATCATTTAGCAGGTGAGTCACAGCGGAGCCAGGATAAAGACCAGTCGTTTAGCTCTCATAACGCTTCTCCCAAAAATAATGATGACAGATAATTAATAGACGAATAGAAAAAATAAATGAAATATGATTATTCATAAAAGATAAGAAAAAATGGATTTCTAAATCGGTAAAAGATACGGCTATTGGTCGCGGTTCCTTTTAATGATCTTAAATGTTTTAATACTTTCACTCAGTGATGGATGAGCCATTATTCATAACTTTCCTTCCAAATGTACCAAGACGAACACACCCCAGCCCTCCTCCTCCTCCTCCCCCTCCCCCTCCAAGTCACCTTCTCCTCCCTCTCAAAAACTCGAGATTTTATCTTTACCAATATTCTCTAAAAACCTTACGTAGCCTAGTCGTACCCCAACGTCGCCAGCTTGCCCTCTTGACAGGAGCTTTCTTGACAGCATAGCAGGCGCAAGACACAAGAGAACAGGAAGGAACCAGTGACGGGAATTAAGATTTTTCGTTTTTTTTTTTCTTGTATTTCCTCTTAACTTTGTTTTTTCACTTTAAGAACGGAATGTACTTTGTTTTATGATTTATTATTTTTGTTCGTTAAATTATGGTTAATGTTTTTTTCTTTTTATTCTTTTTCTTTTTTTCTGGACTTGGGAGGGATTAGCATACGCATTTTCTTTCAGTGAGAATTTGTTTGGGAGAACGACGACGCCCAGTCCTTGATTGCCATCGGCTGCCATTTACGGGGAGTGTGACCAGGACGCCAGGGATTCGGTTTGCTTGTTTCTTCGTCTCGCTCCTTCTTCCTTTTCCTCTTGTTCTCCTGTCAGTCTTACTCTCTCTCTCTCTCTCTCTCTCTCTCTCTCTCTCTCTCTCTCTCTCTCTCTCTCTCTCTCTCTCTCTCTCTCTCTCAGAACTTCCCTCCATTGCTCGCTCTCTCCTTCCTACCTTCCTCATTATATATTCACACTCCACTCTGGCTTTCCAGATTTCCGAAAAATATCAAATAATTCCGAGGAAAATCGGGATAGTGAGCGAGACCAAAGCGGCGAGACAGGAAGGGGGGGGGGGGTCCTGCGCGTACCTCAAGACCTCCTCGCTTACACAACGCCCTGGCCGGCGGAGGCGCTTGCATCACCCGCTTCACACCCGCCAATTACCCGCTCTCGTGACACGCAACCTTTATTGTCCACAATTATCGAATATCGCAACGCTTAACTGATCTCAAGTGCTCGGTGTCCGGGCCCCGCGGTCGGGCGCGCGCACGCTGAGGCAGACTGATCCACAGGCACACACGTACACACGCTCAGAAGCGTACATACACACAAGCACACACATACACAAGCACACGCATAAAAGCACACACACACACACACACACGCAATTTTATTTTTTCAATTATTATCATTAATATTATTGTTTTATTATTATTATGATTATTATTATTATGATTATTATGATGATTATTATTATCATCATTAATATTATCATTGTTGTTATTAATATTATATTGTTATTTTTGTTATTGTTGTTGTTATTATTATCCTTGTTATTATTATTGGTATTATTGTAATTGATATAATTATATTTCATATTGTTTATGTTATTGTAATGATAATAGTAATAATAATAATAATAATGATACTAATAATAATAACAATAATGATAATAATAATAATGATGATGATGATTATGATAATAATGATAATGATTATTATTTTTTATATTTATTATCAGTGCTGTGTTGTTGATGTATAATTGTTATTGATATTATTATTATTATTATTATTATTATTGTCATTAGCATCATTATTAATTATTGTTGTTGTTATTGCTGTTTTTTGTTATTATTATTATTACTTTTGTTATAATTACTATCATCATTGTTTGTTGTTATTAGCAGATAAAATATACCATTTTTATTAACTGAACTACTTTTCACAGTTGTAATTCATTTATTGTGATTATTAAGCAGTTATATTTATATTGTTGCTATTTTAGTAATAGCACTATAAAGTACGTTAGTATATAATGTGAATTATATTTTTACTAATATAAGCTGCTATATGCTTCAGTTATTTGCAATGTTATATGTATTTCAATGAATAATCTTATATGTTATATGTTAGAAGGAAAAGACATGTCTGTATTATTTGTATTCTCTGTCCATCAGCGCTGTCCATCTTGATTCAACCTCAAAGGAATCTTCTATTAGCCATGTCTCCTTTAGTGATGGGAATTGCTGGGATATTGCTCGGGGTTTCTTTAGTGTCTTCTATTTTCTTGAGTCTCGTCTCTTTTTTCTCATTTCTTTATCTGTTTATTTATTTATTCTGTTGTCAGAATAGGGTAGGTTTTGTTTTGTTTCAGATTTGAAATTATGTGGTATATATACTGCTGATTCTGTCTCCGTCTTTATTTCTCTCTCTCTCTCTCTCTCTCTCTCTCTCTCTCTCTCTCTCTCTCTCTCTCTCTCTCTCTCTCTCTCTCTCCCTCCCTCTCTCTCTCTCTCCCTCCTCCCTCCCTCCTCTCTCTCTCTCTCTCTCTCTCTCTCTCTCTCTCTCTCTCTCTCTCTCTCTCTCTCTCTCTCCCTCCCTCCCTCCCTCCCTCCCTCCCTCTCTCCCTCTCTCTGACTCTCTCTCTCTCTCTCTCTCTCTCTCTCTCTCCCTCTCCCTCTCCCTCTCCCTCTCCCTCTCCCTCCCTCCCTCCCTTTTCCTCTCCCTCTCTCTCTTTTTTTCTTTCCAAACTCCACACTTTCTTGTAAATATATGTCTTCTTATCTATCGATCTATCTGTTTAATCACTCCTTTCTCCCTTCCTCCCTTCTGCCTTTGGAATAATTGCGTTTATTCCGGCAAAAGAATCTCCTTCGGTAACCAGCTTTTACAATAACGAAAAGAGAAAGTGTGTAATAACCCCGACATTTTTTTAAATTTCGGAAGCAAGAAAAGGGGGATTTCTCGCAGATAATGAGCAAATGAATGCAATATTACCTTTTCCGAGAAATTGCAAAATCAGATGTGGATTTTGATCTTCTTACGTTAATGCCTCGCTAATGAAGCTCTCTTGCAAGGGATGTTAATGTTATTGTTTTGTTTTGCTGTTTGCATGTGACGGTCGCGGATATGAATATTTAACACGCAGTTTGTGTGGAATTATAAATGTATATGTTGTATGTGTGCGTCCTTGAACGTGTGCATTGTTGGAGTAAGTGTATATTTATACATGTATGTGCAATTATGTATATGCGCTTTGTGTGTGTGTGCGTGTGTATGTGAGTGAGTGTGTGAGGGTGTGTATGTGAGTGAATGTGTGTGTGTGTGTGTGTGTGTGTGTGTGTGTGTGTGTGTGTGTGTGTGTGTGTGTGTGTGTGTGTGTGTGTGTGTGTGTGTGTGTGTGTATGTGTGTGTGTATGTGTGTGTGTGTGTGTGTGTGTGTGTGTGTGTGTGTGTGTGTGTGTGTGTGTGTGTGTGTATGTGTATGTATGTATGTATGTATGTACGTATGTACGTATTTGCTTCTGTGAGCGCCCTCGGCATCCCACCCGACTTCCCGTCAGCAGGAATCAACTGATAGGCGAACGAGGGACGGCCACAAGGAAACTTTTCAGTCGTGTGTACTTCGATAGCAAACCGAATTGAAAAGAATCAATCAGGCTTAACAAAAGAGACAATTTGGTAGCGAGGGTGTTAAATAGAGGCGGGGAGGCCAGCCCGACATGCCCGCCTCTGAGGCTATTGTTGGGCCCCCTCCCCCCTCCCCCTCCGCCCCCGCCGTCACCCACGGGCCGGGAGACCTTATCTGCTCGCGCTCTTTTCCTCTCCTTTCTCCCTGTATCTTTTTCCCTCCAGGGCTCGCGGTGTATTTTATTTGTTCATTTTTTTCTCTCGTGCTTTCATGATGGGTCTGTTTTTATTCTTTTACTCTCTCTCTCTCTCTGTCATCTGTCTTCTTTTTCTCTCGCTTTCTTTCTCTCTCTTTCTCTCTCTCTCTCTCTCTCTCTCTCTCTCTCTCTCTCTCTCTCTCTCTCTCTCTCTCTCTCTCTCTCTCTCTCTCTCTCTCTCTACGTCTTGCTCCTCCACTTTATCTTACTTCCTTCGCACTTAGTTTTTTACGCTTTCTTAATTGACAGCAGATAATTTTTTCAAGGCCCGTGTATCTTGATTGGATCCATGTTCAGTGCGCGCGCGCGTGTGTGTCTAGTATTTATGATTATGAGGATTGGGAACTGGGTGTATGTGTTTATTTTTTGTGCTTTTTAGTATGTGCGTTTTGTCTGTTTGTGTATGTCAACCTTTTGAGTTCCTCTGAATGTGTGTCTTTCATGTGTTTGTACTTTGTGTCTGTTTGTGTTTATGAAAGAAGTTCCTATTATTGGGTGCGTGTTTTTCTTGTTCCTTTATTTGTTTATTTGTGTTTATTCGTTTGTGCTTATTAGTTTATACCTGTGTATTTACATTGCTCCTTCTGTGTTTATTCTTTTCTTTATTTTTAATACGTGTGTTTTTCGTGTGTGCTTCGCGTATATATTTAGACTTTCTGTTTGTTTTTTTCTTTGTATGAGTGCGTTTTTCAGGTGTTTATGTGTATATATGTTGACATGAATACAGCTTCAGAGAGATATCTTTTTCACCAATGGACGTCGTAACCGCATCCATATTTAAGCTTTTGTGCATGTGCATTTTTCTGCCCTCGAGAAGCTTCTTGGCAATTGCTTATGCGATATCATCTCGCTGCTGCAAGGAGGAAGAGGAATTAGGTGTTGCTCTTTTCTTCTTCTCCTTCTTCTTCTTCTTATTATTATTTTTGTTATCATTATTATTATTATGATGATGATGATGATTATTATTATTGTTATTATTTATATTATTATTTTCTTCTGTTGCTTTCTTCTTTTTTCTTTTCTTTTTTTACGTCGTAGGAAGTTAGTAAGGATTAGTGATATTTGAGGCTGTGTGAGGAAGCATTTTTTTCCTTTTTACTTTACTTGAAAGAAAAGTCATTTAGGATTAGTGAGGTTAAAGATAAATTGCTTCCGCCCGCCTCTCTCTCCCCCCCCCCCCCCATTTGCATGAGTTTAGCGCAGTCGTCATGAAGATACAATGCGCTGAGCAGGATGTGCATGACGTAACCTCTCCCCCCCCCCCCCACACCCCTTTCTTTTCCATTCACTCACTAGCACACAAACATGACTTTAATGAGATTGAGTGATGTCTCCATGTTCACCGTCACGTGACTTGTTTACGTTAGTCAGGGAAGGGAAGAAGGAAGGGAGGTAAGGAGGGAGGGAGAAGGAAGGAAGGAAGGGGAGGAGGGAGATAGTGAGGGAAGGGATAAGGGAAGAAGGATTGGAGTGGAGAGAGGGAGGGAGGGAGGAGAAGAGGAAGGGAGGGAAGAATGAAGAGAAAGAGAGGGCAGGAAGAGGAGAGGAAGAGAAGGAATAAGGAGGGGAGAATATGGGGAGAGGAATAGGGTAGGAGGGAAAGAGCGAGAGAGGTAGGGTAGAGTGGAAGAGAGAGAAGGGAAGATTGAGGAGGGAAGGAGGGATGAAGGAAGAGAGAGGAAAAGGTGGGAAGAGGAAGGAGGGACGAACGAATGAGAGAGGAGGAAGGGTTGAGGAGGGTAGGAAGGATGAAGGAATAGAGAGGAAAGGAGAGAAGGAGGGGGAAGGAAAGAGAGGAGGGAGGAAGGAAAGAATTAAACAGGAGAAAGGAGAGAAGAGAGAAGAAAGAGAAGAGAAAAGAGAGGAAAGATGAGAGGAGAGGAGGGAGGAGAGAGGAATATATATAAAAACACATCTATATATGTTTATAGATATATATTTGTATATATGTATATATATATATATATATATATATATATATGTATGTATGTATGTATATATATATTTATATCTATATCTATATATGTATTATATATAGGAGGGAGGAGAGAGCAGAAAGGAAAGAACAGAAAGAGGGAGAGAAAATAAGAGGAGAGAAGATAAGATGCGATGAGATGAGAGAAGAGGAGAGAGAGAGAGAGAGGGAGAGATTATTGAAGTCACGAGAACTCTGAAGGCAGTATGAATAAGCGGAAAGCAGGGAAATATTTCTTGGAAAAAGCTGTAAGGGATAACTAGTTTAATGCAGTTTCTGGAAAATGTGGGTATTATAGCATGACGTATTTTTGTCTTTATATATATATATATATATATATATATATATATATATATATATATATATATATATATATATATATATATATATATACATATATATATGTATGTATATATATATATATATATATATATATATATATATATATGATATATGTATATATATATGATATATGTATATATATATAATATATGTATATGTGAGTGTGAGTGAGTGTGTGTGTGTGTGTGTGTGTGTGTGTGTGTGTGTGTGTGTGTGTGTGTGTGTGTGTGTGTGTGTGTGGTTGTATGTGTGTGTGTGTAGTTGTATGTGTGTGTG
>NC_091571.1:26183500-26188500 GCF_042767895.1 Penaeus vannamei | reverse complement strand
GGATGGCGTGTGATGTCTTGGGATGTCTAATTTTGATGTCTTAGGATGTGTTGGGGTGACCTAGGATGGCGTGGGATGTCTTGGAATGTCTAATTTTGATGTCTTGGGGTGACCTAGGATGCCGTGTGATGTCTTGGGATGTCTTGGGGTGACCTGGGATGCCGTGTGATGCCTTGAGATGTCTAATTTTGATGTCTTAGGATATCTTGGGGTGACCTAGGATGCCGTGTGATGTCTTGGGATGTCTAGTAGTGGTTGGGGTGCCTTAGGATGTCTTAAGATGCCTTGGGATGCTTTTAGGTGTCCTCTTATGCCTTGGGATGCCCTTGGATGTCCTGAGATGCCTTCGCTCGGTTGCCTGGGAGTGGCTTGAGGATAGATCGGGTGGAGTTGCCTTTGTCTGAAGTTTCGTTTTCATTGCATGCCTTCAATGTTTATTTATCTTTGTTTGTTCTCTGTGTCTCTTTTTGTAAGTTACTGAAAATCATGTTTTTAAATTTTATTTATTTATTTGTTTATTTATTTATTGTCTTCATTATGCGCCATCCTTTTCCCTTTCGAATTTCTTTTCCCGATATCTGTAATTGCCTGCTGAGCCTCATTTCTTTTTGCTCCCTCTGTCGGCAACTCGTTAAATTGCTGCGTTTTATTTATTTGTTTAGCCTGTTAGTTTTCATCTCCATCTTTGTCTCTCTCCCTCCCTCTCTTTCTTTCTTTCTTTCTCTCCGTCTGTCTTTCTTATTTTCTCTCTGTCCTTTATTCTCACTTTTTAGATCTCTCCTCCCCCTTTCCTAGTTTCATTCTCATTTCTCTCTCTCTCTCTCTCTCTCTCTTCTCTCTCTCTCTCTCTCTCTCTCTCTCTCTCTCTCTCTCTCTCTCTCTCTCTCTCTCCCTCTCTCTCTCCTTCTCTCTCTCTCTCTCTCTCTCTCTCTCTCTCTCTCTCTCTCTCTCTCTCTCTCTCTCTCTCTCTCTCTCTCTCTCTCTCTCTCTCTCTCTCTCTCTCTCTGTCCTCTATTCTCATTTTTAGATCTCCCTATCTCCTTCCATACTTTCAATCTCGTTTTCTCTCTTTCTGTCTATTGTAAATACCTTTTTTATTTTTTCCTTCTACCATTTCCCACGCTGCTGTCAATTTTCCTGCTCTTCCTTCTTTTCCCTTTTCCTTCTCCTCTTCTCTCAATCCCTCTCCCCTCTGTTGCCCTCCTCTCTCCCCTCTGTTCTCCTTCCCTCCTTTACCTCTGCCTACTCTGTTCCTTTTCCCTTCTCTTCCTCTTTCCACTCTGTTTAACTCCCTCCCCTCACCATCACTTCTCTTGTCCCTGTTCCCTTTCCCTTCACCTGCTCTGTCCCCTCTGTTTCATCTCTTCTCCTTTTTCCCTTCTTTCTCTCTCTTTTTCCTCCTACCTCACCCCTTGCCGTCTCCTCCCTCCTCCTCTCTCCCTGTCTTCTTCACCTTCCCACCCACTTCACCCCCTTGCCTCCTCCTCCTCCTCTCTCCGCTCTTTTCTCCCCCACCCACTTCACCCGTTGCCTCCTCCCTCCTCCCTCTTTCCCCTTTGTTTTCCTTCTCATCCACTTCACCCCCTTGCCATCTCCTCCACCTCCTCCTCCTCCTCTATCCCCTCTTTTCTCCTTCCCACCAACTTCACCCCTTTCCTCCTCCTCTCTCCCCTCTTTTCCCCTCTCCCTTCCCCACCTCCCTCCCGCCTCAGCCCTTCCACCTGCATTGCATTCAACTTGGACCTGATCCCCAGACAGACAATATTCCTGACAAATTGGATCGCAGGAGACGGCAGCTCGGAGCCCCTTGGATCACGTAAACAAGTTCATTATCCTGTATTTACATAAATGGATAAGCCTTAAAGCGATCGCCAAGTGTGTCACAACAAGCAACAGGGGAAATTGGGGTGGGGGTAAGGGTAGGAGGGGTGGGTGATAGAGGGGAGGGTGGTTTTGTTGATTTTTTTGTTTCAAGTAATGTTTTATGGACCTCTTTGTATTTGTTTTTTCTCTCGTTCTCTCTGTCTTTCTATCTTTCTCTCTCTCTCTCTCTCTCTCTCTCTCTCTCTCTCTCTCTCTCATCTCTACCCTCTTCTTCCTTCTCTCTCTCTTCCTCTCTCACTCTCCCTCTCTCCTCTCCATTTCTCCATCTCCTTCCTGTTTTCCTCTCCTTCCTCCTCCCTCCCTTCCTCTTCCCCTCTTCCCTCTTCTCCAACCCCCCTTCTCTCTTTTTTTCTTTCCCAACTCTTCTTTCTTTCCATTTCTCTCATCCTGCCCCTTATCCTCATATTTTCTCTTTCTTTTCCCTCCTCCCCTCTCTCTCGCAGATCCTATCTCGATATTGATACGGCTTTAGTCTTAGCGTAAAGAACACGGGCGAATACCGTGCAACAGATATGCAGCTGAATGAAGTGCATATGATCGTCCTCATGCTGCATGGCGCTCGCTGTTGTAGGTCAGGCTCTCGCATGCGTGTTCCGTCCGTCTGTGGCTTCGTTTTTTTTTGTGCCTTTTTTTGATCGGTTTTCGTTGTTCTATGCTGTTTGCTGTTTCGTCTTTAATGTTTAGTTTGTGTGGTGCTTTTCTGGGTTTAGTCCAAATATCTTTTTGTGAATGATTTGTCTTTTTGTTCAGTTTAATCGGAATTCTCAAGTAAACCATACATACATACATACGTACATGCATACATACGTACATACATACATATATACATACATACATAAATGCATGAATACACACACACACACACACACACACACACACACACACACACACACACACACACACACACACACACACACACACACACACACACACACACACACACACATATATATATATATATATATATATGTACATATATATATGTATATATATGTATATATATACATATATATGTATATATATACATTGTGTATATATATATATGTATATATATATGTATATATATACATATATATGTATATATATATGTATATATATATATATATATATATATATACATATATATATATATATATATATATATATATATATATATATATATATATACATATATATATATATATATATATATATATATATATATATATATATATATATATATATATAGAGAGAGAGAGAGAGAGAGAGAGAGAGAGAGAGAGAGAGAGAGAGAGAGAGAATGAGAGAGAGAGAGAGAGGGAGAGAGAGAGAGAGAGAGAGAAAGAGAGAGAGAGAGAGAGAGAGATAGAGAGTGAGGCTGTATTTTAGTATCACGAGGAACCCTCATGCATCCTCATGCTCAGTGAGTGAACGAGAAATCAGCTCAATGTTGGATCGGGTTTCGAGAACATTGAGCAAAGTATGTTGTAATAGACACCGGGAAAGGAGAGATCAGCAGCTTTGTTCGTAATGCAGGAGTATGAAAGTTTAAAGCGGTGAAAGTTTGCGGAAGGACAAGTGAAGAGGAGGGTCGGGGAGTAGGAGAAAACGGGGGAAGAGGGAGAGGAAGAGGAAGAAGAAGGGGAGGGAGAGGAAGAGGGAGTAGGGGAGGTTGTAGAAGGGAATTGGGAGAAGGAGGAGGAGGAGGGAGGAAAGAAGTGGAGAGGAGGAGGGAGTGAGAGGGAGGAGAAAGGAGGAAAGGGGAGAGTGGAAAGGAGGGAGAAGGGGCAAATGGAGATGAAGGAGAAGGAGAGGTAACGATAGGAGAATGGGTATATGGAGAAGAAGGGGAGAAGGAGGAAAAGAGACAGGAAGAGAGAGATAGAAGCAGAAACAGACAGATAAAAATGCTTTTTTTTGTAAATCCTGCATGGAAATGGATTTTCGATTTAACAAGCAAGCAAGCAAGCACATTTTTAATCAACGAAGAAATCTTATTCTATTTTACTTTTCTGTTTTCTACTTATTTTCACCTTCCTTTTCCCTTCGACCCGTTCGTCACTCGTTCCTTCACATCTTGCTTCCATCCATCCATCCATTCTCATTTCTCTCTCACTCACTCTCTTCATGCTCTCTCGCTACCTTTTCCTCCCTCTCCATCTCTTTATATCCCTCTCTATCCTCCCTCCCACCCTCACTATCTCTTTCTTGCTCTCTCATTCCATTCCTCTTCCTCCCTCCCTCTTCCTCTCTATCCTTTTCCCTCCCCCTTCCTCCCCTCACTCTACTCTTCTCTTTTCTTGCACGCTCTTTCCCTCTACTTCCTCCTTCCCTCCTCTCCTCCCTCTACTTCCTCCTTCCCTCCTTTCCTCCCTCCCTCCCTCCCTCCCTCCCTCCCTCCCTCCCTCCCTCCCTCCCTCCTTCCCCCATTCCATCAGGAGAGAAAATGGGAAAGGGAGTGATGCAGGTGAGTGGAAAGTGTGTGAACAAGCAAAGGCGGTGATCAGAGAAGAGCGATGATGAAACTCGAAGTGAATCACAGGAGAGTGAACACGGACCTCGCCTGCGAATGAGGGAGAAGGGAGAAAAATGATAAATAGATCGAAAGCGAGGAAAAAAAAGAAGGGGGTGGAAGGATGGATAGATGGGTAGGTGAAGGGTGGATAGATATGAGAATCTTTGATGTTTTAGGGATGATAAAGAGAAGAGAGGAAAAAAGGGAGATGAAAGCGGGGGGGGGGGATGAGGGAGTAAAAAAAGGAAAAATAAAGAGATGAAAGGAAAAGTGATGCACGATTAATCACGATGTTCGTAGAAAGCGAAGACGGAGCAAAGGATAAGGAGAGAGGAGGAGAAAGAAAGGAAATGAAAGGGTGACGAAGATAGAAAGAAAGAAGGGATGAAAGAGTAAAGGAGAGAGAGATAGAGTGAGTGAGAGTAAGAGAGAGAGAGGGGGGGGGGAGATAGAAACAGAGACAAAGACAGAGACAGAAAGAGGGAGAGAAAAACAGAGACAGACAGATAAGGAAAGGAAATTGAAGGGAGTGACGTAGAGAGAAAGAAAGAAGGGAAGAAAGAGTAAAGGAGAGATGAGAAACAGAGAATAAAAGGAGAGAAGAGGAGAGAGAACGAGGCTT
>NC_091571.1:26166012-26183000 GCF_042767895.1 Penaeus vannamei | reverse complement strand
CCTTTTCCCCTCCCCCCTTTTCTCTCATCTTTCCTCTCTTTTCTCTTCTCTATCTTCTCTCTTCTCTCCTTTCTCCTATTTAATTCTTTCCTTCCTCCCTCCTCTCTTTCCTTCCCCCTCCTTCTCTCCTTTCCTCTCTATTCCTTCATTCTTCCTACCCTCCTCAACCCTTCCTCCTCTCTCATTCGTTCGTCCCTCCTTCCTCTTCCCACCTTTTCCTCTCTCTTCCTTCATCACTCCTTCCCCCCCTCAATCTTCCCTTCTCTCTCTTCCCTCTACCCTCCTCTCTCGCTCTTTCCCTCCTACCCTATTCCTCTCCCCATATTCCCCCCTCCTTATTCCTTCTCTTCCTCTCCTCTTCCTGCCCTCTTTTCTCTTCATTCTTCCTCCTTCCTCTTCTCCTCCCCCCCTCCCTCTCTCCTTCCCCCCATTCCTTCTTCCCTTACCCCTTCCCTCACTACCTCCCTTCTCCTCTTCCTTCCCTCCTTCTCCCTCCCTCATTTCCTCCCTTCCTTCTTCCCTTCCCTGCCCAACGTAAACAAGTCACGTGACGGTGAACATGGAGACATCACTCAATCTCATTAAAGTCATGTTTGTGTGCTAGTGAGTGAATGGAAAAGAAAGGGGTGGGGGGGGGGGGAAGGTATCATACACCCTGCTCAGCGCATTGTATCTTCATGACGACTGCGCTAAACTCATGAAAAGGGGGGGGGGGGAAAAGGGCAGGCGGGCAATTTATTTTTAAACCTCCTAATCCTAAATGACTTTCCTTTCAAGTAAAGAAAAAGGAAAAAAATGCTTCCTCACACACCTCAAATATCACTAACCCTTACTAACTTCCTACGACGAAAAAAAAGAAAAAAAAAAGAAGAAAGCAACAGAAGAAAATAAAATAAAAAATAAAATAATAATAATCATCATCATCATCATCAGAATAATAATAACAAAAATAACGATAATAATAATAATAATAAGAAAAAAAACCACCTAATTCCTTTTCCCCTCCTTGGGGGAGATGATATCGCATAAGCAATTCCCAAAGAAGCTTCTCGAAGGCAGAAAAATGCACACAAAAAAACTTAAATATGGATGCGGTTCGACGTCCATTGGAGAAAAAGATATCTCTCTGAAGCTGTATTCATGTCAACATATATACACATAAACACCTAAAAAAACCCCCATACAAAGAAAAAACAAACACAGAAAGACCAAATATATACCGGGAAACACACACGAAAAACACACGTATTAAAAATAAAGAAAAGAATAAACACAGAAGGAGCAATGTAAATACACGGTATAAACTAATAAGCACAAACGAATAAAACAAATAAACAAATAAACGAGTAATAAAAGCACGCACCCGAATAGGAACTTCTACATAAACACAAACAGCACAAATACAAACACATGAAAGACACACATTCAGGGAACTCAAAAAGGGTTTACATAAAAAACAGACAGAACATGCACATACTAAAAGCACAAAAAAAAACACAAACCTAGTTCCCAATCCTCATAATCATAAATCTAGACACACACGCGCGCGCCCCTGAACATGGATCCCAAACAAGATACCGGGCCTTGAAAAAATTATCTTGTCAATTAAGAAAGCGTAAAAACTAAATGCGAAGGAAGTAAGATAAAGTGGAGGAGCAAGAGAGAGAGAGAGAGAGAGAGAGAGAGAGAGAGAGAGAGAGAGAGAGAGAGAGAGAGAGAGAGAGAGAGAGAGAGAGAGAGAGAGAGAGAGAGAGAGAAAGAAAGCGAAAAAAAAAGAAGACAGATGACAGAGAGAGAAGTAAAAGTAAAAACAGACCCATCATGAAAGCACGAGAAAAAAATGAAAAAATAAAATACCCCCGGACCCCTGGCGGGAAAAAGATACAGGGGGGAAAGGGGGAAAAAAAGAGCGCGAGCAAGGGTCCCCCGGCCCGTGGGTGACGGCGGGGGCGGGGGGGAGGGGAGGGGGCCAACAATACCTCAGAGGCGGGCATGTCCGGCCTCCCCCCCTCTATTTCCTGCTACCAAAATTTTCTCTTTTTTAAAACCCCGATTGATTCTTTTTAATTCGGGTTTCTTCAAGTACACACGACTGAAAAGTTTCCTTGTGGCCGTCCCTCGTTCGCCTATCAGTTGATTCCTGCTGACGGGAAGTCGGGGGGGATGCCGAGGGCGCTCACAGAAGCAAATACGTACAATACATACATACATACATACAAAATACACACACACACACACACACACACACACACACACACACACACACACACACACACACACACATACACACAAACATAAAAAACACACACACACACACACACACACACACACACACACACACACACACACACACACACACACACACACACACACACACACACATTCACTCATAAAACCCCCACACACACACTCACATACACACGCACACACACACAAAGCCATATACATAATTGCACATACATGTATAAACATACACTTACTCCAACAATAAAATTCAAGGACGCACACATACAACATATACATTTATAATTCCCCACAAAATGCGTGTTAAATATTCATATCCGACCTCACATGCAAACAGCAAAACAAAACAATAACATTAACATTTTTGCAAGAGAGCTTCATTGAGGCATTAACGTAAGAAGATCAAAATCCCATCTGATTTTGCAATTTTGGGAAAAAGGGAATATTGCATTCATTTGCTCATTATCTGCAGAAATCCCCCCCTTTTTTGCTTCCCAAATTTAAAAAAAAAGTCGGGGGTTTTAAAACTTTCTCTTTTCGTTATTGTAAAAGCTGGTTACCGAAGGAGATTCTTTTGCCGGAATAAACGCAATTATTCCAAAGGCAGAAGGGAGGAAGGGAGAAAGGAGTGATTAAACAGATAGATCGATAGATAAGAAGACATATATTTACAAGAAAGTGGGTTTGGAAAAAAAGAAAGAGAGAGGGAGAGGAAAAAGGGGGGGAGGGAGGGGAGGGAGAGGGAGAGGAAGGGAGAGGGGAGAGAGAGAGAGAGAGAGGAAAAGAGAGGGAGAGAGGGAGGAGGGAGGGAGGGAGGGAGGGAGGGGGGGAGAGAGAGAGAGAGAGAGAGAGAGAGAGAGAGAGAGAGAGAGAGAGAGAGAGGAGGGAGGGGGGGAGGGAGGGGGGGAGGGGGGGGAAAAAAAAAAGAGAGAGAGAGAGAGAGAGAGAGAGAGAGAGAGAGAGAGAGAGAGAGAGAGAGAGAGAGGAAAGTAAAGACGGAGACAGAATCGCAGTATATATACCCATAATTTCAAATCTGAAACAAAACAAAACCTACCCCATTCTGACAACGAATAAATAAATAAACAGATAAAGAAATGAGAAAAAGAGACGAGACTCAAGAAAATAGAAGACACTAAAAAACGAGCAATATCCCAGCAATTCCCATCACTAAAAAAGGGGACTAGCAATAGAAGATTCCTTTGAGGTTGAATCAAAATGGAACGCTGATGGACAGAGAATCAAATAATACAGACATGTCTTTCCTTCTAACATATAACATAAAATATTATTCATTCAAATAAATATAACATTCGAATAACGAACATATGCAGCTTATATTAGAAAAAAATATAATTCACATTATATACTAACGTACTTTATAGTGATATTACTAAAATAGCAACAATATAAATATAACTGTTAATTCACAACAAATGAATTACAACTGTGAAAAGTAGTTCAGTTAATAAAAATGGTATATTTTATCTGCTAATAACAACAAACAATGATGATAGTAATTATAAAAAAAGTAATAATAATAATAACAAAAAACAGCAATAACAACAACAATAATTAATAATGATGCTAATGACAATAATAATAATAATAATAATAATAATATCAATAAAAATTTAAACATCAACAACACAGCACTGATTATAAATAAATAAAAAATAATAATCATTTTCATTATTATTTTAATCATCATCATTATTATTATTATCATTATTTTATTACTATTGGTATCATTATTATTATTTTTAAACTATTATCATTACAATAACAAAAACAATATGAAATATAATTATATCAATTACAATAATACCAATAATAATAACAAGGATAATAAAACAACAACAATAACAAAAATAACAATATAATATTAATAACAACATTGATAATATTAATGATGATAATAATAATATCATAATAATCATAATAATAATAGTCATAATAAAAAAAAACAATAATATTAATGAAAATAATTAAAAAAATAAAATTGCGTGTGTTTTGTGTGTGTGCTTTTATGCGTGTGCTTGTGTATGTGGGGCTTGTGTGTATGTACGCTTCTGAGCGTGTGTACGTGTGTGCCTGTGGATCAGTCTGCCTCAGCGTGCGCCCCCCCCGGGCCCGGACACCGAGCACTTGAGATCAGTTAAGCGTTGCGATATTCGAAATTGTGGACAATAAAGGTTGCGTGTCACGGGGCGGGTAATTGGCGGGTGTGAAGCGGGTGATGCAAGCGCCTCCGCCGGCCAGGGCGTTGTGTAAGCGAGGAGGTCTTGAGGTACGCGCAGGCCCCCCCCCTTCCTGTCTCGCCGCTTTGGTCTCGCTCACTATCCCGTTTTTCCTCGGAATTATTTGATATTTTCGGAAATCTGGAAAGCCAGAGTGGAGTGTGAATATATAATGAGGAAGGTAGGAAGGAAGGCGAGCAATGGAGGAAGTTCTGATAGAGAGAGAGAGAGAGAGAGAGAGAGAGAGAGAGAGAGAGAGAGAGAGAGAGAGAGAGAGAGAGAGGGGGGGTAAGATGACAAGAGAACAAGAAAAAGGAAAAGAAGGTGCGAGACGAAGAAACAAGCAAACCGAATCCCTGGCGTCCTGGCCCCTCCCCGTAAATGGCCCCGATGGCAATCAAGGACTGGGCGTCGTCGTTCTCCCAAACAAATTCTCACTAAAAAAGAAAATGCGTATGCTAATCCCTCCCAAGTCCAGAAAAAAAGAAAAAGAATAAAAAGAAAAAAACATTAACCATAATTTAACGAACAAAAATAATAAATCATAAAACAAAGTACATTCCGTTCTTAAAGTGAAAAAACAAAGTTAAGAGGAAATACAAGAAAAAAAAAAAAGAAAAATCTTAATTCCCGTCACTGGTTCCTTCCTGTTCTCTTGTGTCTTGCGCCTGCTATGCTGTCAAGAAAGCTCCTGTCAGAGGGCAAGCTGGCGACGTTGGGGGACGACTAGGCTACGTAAGGTTTTTTAAAAATATTGGTAAAGATAAAATCTCGAGTTTTTGAGAGGGAGGAGAAGGTGACTTGGAGGGGGAGGGGGAGGAGGAGGAGGAGGGTTGGGGTGTGTTCGTCTAGGTACATTTGGAAGGAAAGTTATGAATAATGGCTCATCCATCACTGAGTGAAAGTATTCAAACATTTAAGATCATTAAAAGGAACCGCGCCCAATAGCAGTATCTTTTACCGATTTAGAAATCCATTTTCTTAACTTTTTATGAATAATTATATTACATTTTTTTTCTATTCGTCATTTAATTATCTGTCATCATTTTTTTTGGGAGAAGCGTTATGAGAGCTAAACGACGGTCTTTATCCGGGCTCCGCTGTGACTCCCCTCTAAATGATTATTGCAACGTAATTATCAAATGCCCGGGAAGATGACCCCTTTTGGCAAGGCCGTTGCACCCAGAAATAATTTTCATATTAATCTAAATAATGGGGTTTAAAATGGGGGTTAATTAATTCAAAATTCCCCTGTTCTCAAACTATTGTTTCTCGCAAGACCCTAGAATGCGAAAAAAGGGAGGGGGGAAAGGGGGAGACGAAGAAAGAACGGGGAAGAGGAGGACGAAGGAGAGCGACGAGGGAGAAGGACAAGGTGGAGGAAGGAGAGGATAAGAGTGAAGAAGGGGAAGGAGGAAGAGGATGAGGACGAGGAAGAATATAAGGACAAGATGATAAGGACGAGAGAGAAAAAAAAAAAAATAATGAGGAAGAGGACGAAGGAGGGAATAGGAAGAAGAAGGGGAAGGGGACGATGAAGAATATGAAAGAGTGAATCAGAAAGAATAAGGCAAAGGGTAAGAAAAAACGAAAACGAAGATGGGGAAAGAGGACAAGGGAGAAAATACGTAATCAACGAAAGAAAAGAAAAGCAGGAATAATAGAAAAAAAATACATGATGAAGACAATTCAGGAGGAAAAAGAAGAGGAAAACGAAGAGAAGCCATTAGAAAAATAATAAAAAACAACCATCAACATGCACGCAAACAAGACAAACACAGCCCTCAAAATCTTATAAATCTTACAGAACCACAAATATTGATGAAAGTAACAAGCTCTCCGTTTCTCGGCCAATTCCCCTGTTCGGTTCTTAATCTCCAGGGCGACTGTAAACAAGGCAGAGAGAGGGCAAAGAGCCAACCCCCAAACCGCGACCTTGAAGCACGGGCGTGGGCGGCCTTTAAAAGCTACGCCGCCCACTTCAGCCCACGCAACCGCCTCGGATCGGTAAGAAGACGTTATATAATCCAAAATTCATTAATAGAAAAAATACGAAAATGAGTGAATAAAAGATGGAAAATGAGACTCTGTTAGGCTACGTATTCTAAAACATTTGATGAGAATGTGAATAAATAATATTCACACAAGACTATACAATATATACACATTATACACATAAATACACATAATATACTTTATACACAAAAAGTAATTAAAGATATATAAATAAAAAAAATAAAATTTCTGCTGTAATTTCAACTCCCATGGACATCACAAAAATAAAAGCAAAATATCTGCACGTTTCAAAAAATGCTTCCCAACAAAAGTAATCAAGAACACAAAAACAAAACTTTAAATAGAATGAAAAGTTAAACTGTACAAAAAAAAATAAAAATAAAAATAAAATCCTCTTTGAAGAAAGAAGGCCAGCAATATGACCTGCAACACGTGACGTCAGACTGCAACCTGGAACCAGGTGTGAGAGGAAGATAATTGCAACTTCGCCTGGCAACTGACGCAAAAGTAACCAGGGCCCATCGGTCGTCTGATTCTCTTCTTTATGCCCCTTTGTTTTGATTGGGTTGTTAAATTTTTATGATTATTTTTAATAATTAGCGCTACTGATAAGAGCGGTCAAACTGCTTATGATGATGACAATAATTACAGCAATAATTGTGATATCAATGCGAACCATAACATGATGGTATGGTGTTGACTGATGACTGATGACTGATTGATGTGGATGTTTAGACGGTGACGTTGTGATAGCAATGATAAATTAAAAGGAAAATAAATGTGAAAAATAGACACCAACGGATACAAATAAGTGAAAATTAAAACTACAGACCAAGAAAATTCTGTTCCCGCCCTTTCTTTTTTCATCAGTCGCCCCCCCCCTCCCCAACCTCTCCCAATCGTCTCAATATCTTGGCAAAATTCCCCCCCCTAATCACCCAATCACAGCCACTAAAGGGGGGAAACATATTCCTTCTGCCAAGCCCCGCGCCCCCACAGTGCCTTCGAGTGCCTCCAACAGCGCCACAGTGCCCGGGGTTGTGCCACCGACCCCACTTCCCCCACCCGAGGAATACGCCAGGCTCTCGAACCCATGCCCTGCCGCCAAAAGAGGGGATTTTCCCAAATTTCCCCCCTCTCTCTCTCCCCCCCACCTCCTCTTCTCTTCTCCCAATGGTGTTGATTGTGTTTGCTTTTGCTTGCCCCCTCCTGGCGACACGCTGCCCCCGCCCGGTTTTGGGTCGACCTTAGTTCTCCTGGGTCCTACCTCGACCTTTTCTCTTGATTTTCTTATACTGTTTTTTTTTATCGTTCGTTCTTTTCTTTCCATCCTTATTATTCGTGTTGTATCTCTCCCCCCTGTCTCGCTCGCTTTTACGGGCTTCGCCCCTCTCGCTCTCGCTCTCTCTGTCTCTGTCTCTCTATACCCCTCACTCTCTGTTTTTTGTGATACTAGAATAAAAAAAAAAAGTATTTTTAAAAAAATAATACCGGACAATGATAATTATATAAAGATAACAATTAAGTAATAATTATACCAGTTCCTACCCTAAAATTCTGATATATCATAAACTAGATCATCTATCAAGTTTCTGTGTATGTGTGTGTGTGTGTGTGTGTGTGTGTGTGTGTGTGTGTGTGTGTGTGTGTGTGTGTGTGTGTGTGTGTGTGTGTGTGTGTGTGTGTGTGTGGGGGTGGGGTGGTGGTGGTGGTGGTGGTGGTGGGGTGGTGGTGGGAGTGGTGGTGGTGAGTTAGTGGTGGTGGTGAGTGAGTGAGTGAGTGAGTGCGTGCGTGCGTGCGTGCGTGCGTGTGCGTGCATGCATGCGGTTGCGCCCCTAACAGAGGCCCTCATATCAAAACATAAAACCACACCAGCCATCCAAGCAACACACCCCAGACAAACAGACAGCTCTTAACCCAATGGCAGCAGGAAAGGGCCCACAGGAGTTGTGAGGTGCGGGCCTAGGGAACAGGGGAGGGGCAGTGGCACGGCTGGGCAGAGGGCAGGGGGATGGGTAATACCAAGTGCACTACATGGGAAGGGGAAGGGAAAGGCCTAAAGGGAAGAGAAAGGGGAAGGGAAAGACGTAAAGGGAAGAGGAAGGGGAAGGGGAAAGGAAGGAAGTAGGGGAAAAGGACACTTCTTTAACGAAAATGAACTCATCAACAGGGAAGAAGGCAAAGGGAAACATTTGGGGGGAAGGGGGGGCTGAAGCAATGCAAAGAACAGATCAGGAACATGGGAAAGGGGAAAGGGTGAAAGTACAAACATGTTAAGTAAGAAAATTGTGAAGAAAGGGGGGGGGGTGGGGATATCAAAAGGAGAATGAAAAGGGGAAAGGTGAGTAAAAAAGAACGTATTGACACATGTTAAGTGAGGGAATAGGGAATCAAGTGGAAGAAGGGGCGGGGATGGAGATAGGAAGCAAAAAAGAAAATGAGAAAGGGGGGGGAAGGAAAAAAAAAAGGAAAAGGGGACGGGAAAAGTACCCGGGACGGAGCGGGGGGTTAGACAAAACGAGATAGCAGCAGGGGGGGGGGGGGAGAGAGAGAGAGAGAGAGAGAGAGAGAGAGAAGCACGTACGGCGCTGCCCCATTTCCCCCCGGACCTCCGGCGAGCGAGTCCGCCCGGCTGGATGGACTGCGGGAACCACTATGTACACCCATTTGGTATGTGGAGCTGCAGCCGCATCCAACCCCAAGGCCCCCGGGAGGACTTGTGTCTGTTTCCCCGGGCCCAGAAGGGACGGAACGGGGAGGAAAAGGAAAGAAGAAGAGGAGAAGGTTTAAAGGAAAAGAAGGAGGAAGGCGGGAAAAAGGAAGGAGAAGGAGTGGAAGAGGAGGGGGAAAAGGGGGCGGGGAGGAGGAAGAAAAAAAGGAAAAGGAGGCGGAGGAAGAAGAAGGGGGGCAGGAGGAGGAGAATGGAGAGGGGAAGGGGGGGGGAGGGGGGGGGTTGAAGTGTAGGAAGAAGGGAAGGTGAGAGAGATAGAGAGGGGGGGGGAGGGAGGGAAAAAAGGGGGGAGGAAGGGTGGAAGCAAAAAAATGAAGCGTGAAAGGGGAGAACAACTGGGAAGAACATATTTTACGAGTAAAATAAAAAGTAAAATACAGCCGTCAAAAACATCGATCTAAAATTTTTAAGAGGAACTGACTGCATTATTACAAAGGTAAGTGCAATTAAAATCAACATCATGACACAAACGAATAAATTTCGGATAAAGCAGGGCCCTGGCGGGTTCTCAGTCCCGGGGGCAAACGGGGCGAATAAGGGGGGAGGGAAGGACGAAAGAAGGGGGAAAGGAAGAGACAAGGGAGGGAAAAAAGGAAGGGATTAGGGGGAAATGGAGGGAAGGATAAAAAAGGGGAAGGAAGTGAAGAAAGAGGGGGAAAGGAAGAGACAAGGGAGGAAAAAAGGAAGGAGAGGAGGGAGAGTGGAGAGAAAGGAAGAGGGAAAGAAAAAAGAAGGAGGGAAGGAGAAAAATGGGATAGAGAAGTGATGAAAGTGATTAAAAAGGGAGGAGGGAAGAAGGAAAAGGGGAGGATTAGGGAAGAGGGGGAAGGGGAGAAGGATGGAGGGGAAAAAGGAAAAAATGGGAAGGGGAAATGATGAAGAGAGGAAAAGGAAGAGATGGAAGGGAAGAAGGAAGGATAGGAACAAAGGGAGAGGAGGGAAGGAGGTGAATGGAGGAAGGGGGAAAAAGACGGAGGGTGGAAAGAAAAGGAGGAAAGATGAGCGGAGGGTAGAACGGAGAAGGAAGGAGGAAAAGGGAAAGGGGGAAATGAAGCAAGGGGAAAAGGAAGAGACAAAAAAGGAAATAGGGGAAGGGGGAGGGGTGAAGGAGATAAAAAGGGGGGAAGAGAAGAGAATGGAGGGTGAAGGAAATAAACGCGGGAAGGAGAAAGAAAAGGGCAAAAAAAAAAAAATACATAAAAAGGGAAAAAAAGAACAACAAAGAAAAAAAAAGGGAGGAGCAACAGCGAACGACAAACGCATTTCGAAAATAAAACCATCCCAACAGAAAACGACGATAAAACGCAGGGGAATAACAAGCCAAATACGATCCCGACGAAACAGCTCATTAGTTTTTTTCCCCCCCCTTTAAAAATATAAATAACGCCTCGTCCCCTGAAAACACATGAGGTTGAAGGGGGGGGCGCAAACTCTCTGGCCGCCTCAACCTCACCGGAAATGCTCCGTCTGGGGTTCAAGATTATCCCCAACCAAAAAAATCAAAACATTACGAAAACGTCCCAGTGATACGTAATTCAACAGTGATACGTTTTAAAACATTCCCCCCCATCCTCCACCCCCAAGCCCCCCCTCTCCATCCGCCCTTCTCGTCGTAACTAAGGGTATGAGGCTAAGGAGACCGCCACTCCGGCAACCATACGTGGTAGTACAGGTGGGGGGGGGCAAAGGGCCCGGGTGGGCGGCATCCCAAAAAAAAGAGGAAGGGTGGTCAGGAAGGGGGGAGAGGGGGTTTTTGGAGGGGGTTGAAGGGGTCCTTGGAGGGGGGGGAGAGGTCCTAAGGGGGGGGGAGAGGGGGGAGAGTTATCCTTTGAGGGGAGGGAAAGGGAAGGGGGGGGGAGGGGGGGGAGGGGGAGGGGGAAGGGGGGGAGGGGTCCTTTGAGGGGAGGGAGAGAGGTCCTAAGGAGGGGAGGGGGGAGAGGGGCCTTTGAGGGAGGGGAGAGGGGTCCTTCGAGAGGGGGGAAAGGGGGGTGTCGACAGGTGGACCGGGGGGGGTCCGGCAATGTTCTTCAAGCCAGCCTCAGACGCCAAGGAGGGGGGGAATGGGGGGGGGTCCGGAAGGGGGATTAAGAAGACTGAGAGCGGATTGCGTAGCGTTGCTGTGTGAACTTTATACATGGTTAATGCATCAATATTCATCATCATTATTATCAATGGTATCAAACTTAGTGCATATTACTATCGTCATTGTTCTTACAGTTACTGAAAACATCATCATAGTCATCATATCTAAAGATAATTTCATTTTGTCCATAACAGTTGCTTAGGTCTATTCTTTCTCGATAGTAAAAAGCCCGTTTTCCTTTGACTTTACAACGGGCCAATAGTGTATTTCTTGTTATCCTTCAAGAATTATACGAGGAATATACAACTTCCATTCACTAATACATATTAAGACGGTAATATAATCGCTGCATCAGTATATGAAGACGACACGAAAGGAAATGAATGATAAAGAAATATAAAAAAAAATAATGAGATTACAGTTTGAACAGCTCAGCCACCTCCCTCTCAGCACAGCAGTTGTCGGCGTCTCGCAAACCGCTTCTCCTTCTCCCACCATCTCTCATTTCTCTCTCTCTCTCTCTCTCTCTCTCTCTCTCTCTCTCTCTCTCTCTCTCTCTCTCTCTCTCTCTCTCTCTCTCTCTCTCTCTCTCCCCTCTCTCTCTCTCTCTCTCTCTCTCTCTCTCTCTCTCTCTCTCTCTCTCTCTCTCTCTCTCTCTCTCTCTCTCTCTCTCTCTCTCTCTCTTTCTCTTTCCTCTTCTTTTTTTCTCCCCTTCTCTTCCCCTTTTCCCCTTCTTTTTCCCCTTTTCCCCTTCTTTTCCCTTTTTCTTCTTTTCCCTTTCCTCTTCTTTTCCCTTTTCTTTTTCCCTTTCCCTCTTCATTCCCCTTTTCCCTCTTCATTCCCTTCTCCCCCTTCTTTTCCCCTTTTCCCCCTTCTTTCCCTTCTCCCTCTTCTTTCCCTTCTCCTCTTTTTCCCTTCTCCCCCATCTTTCCCTTCCCCTCTTCTTTCCCTTCCCCTCTTCTTTCCCTTCTCCCTCTTCTTTCCTTCTCCCTCTTCTTTTCCCCTTTTCCCCCTTCTTTCCCCTTTTCCCTCTTCGTTTCCCTTCTCCCTCTTTTTCCCTTCTCCCTCTTCTTTTTCCCTTCTCCCTCTTCTTTTTCCCCTTTTCCCTTTCTTTTCCCTTCTCCCTCTTCTTTTCCCTTCTCCCCCTTCTTCCCCTTTCCTCTTTCCCCCCCCCTTCTTTCCTCTCTCTCTTCCTCTCCTCTCCCTTTTCCTTTTCCTCTTTCCTCCTCTCTCTTTTCTCTCTCTCTTCTCCTCTCCCCTTCTCATCACCTTTCCCCCCCTCCTTCTCCCCCTCCAAAATCCCCCTTTTTTTTCCCTTCCCTTTTTTCTTTTTTAAAATTTTTTTTCCTTTAATAATCATTCCTTTTTTTACCCTTCCCCTCCCTCCTCTTTTTTTAAAACATAAAACAATAAATAAATATAAATAAATTTTAATAATATTATATATATATTATAAAAATTTTATTTAAAATTTAATTATAAAATTTAACCAAAAATGTGTTTTTAATTTTGTTTGGATATACTTTTTTTAAAAGTGGGGGGTTTCTTTTGGGGGGTTTTCTTTTGGGGGGTTTATTTTGTTGGGCTATGCGGGGGGGGGGCTAGTAATTTTTATAAGTTTGTAATTTTTATTTTTCTATTGGTTTCTTTGTTGGAAAATTTTTTATTCTGGTGTGGGGTTTTGGGGTTTTTGGGGGTTTTTTTTTTTTTTTTTTTTTTTTTGTTTGGGTTTATTTTTTTTTTTTTAAAATTTTAAATTTATTGATTTGGTTTTTTTTGTTTTTGTTGGGGGGTTTTCGTGTTTTTGGGGTTTTTGTGTGTTTTTTTTTGTTTTGTTAACTATGTTTTAAATTTGGGGATTGACATTTGGGTTTATATTGTTTTTGTAAATAGGGGTTTTTATATGTATTTTTGTTATGTGTATTTTTTATATCTTGGTGTTATTTATCCTTTTGTGATTTTGTATAGTATATGTTGTGTATAGTATGTGTTGTTGTGTATTATTTTAATTTGTTTTTTTTTTTGGCGTAAAAACCTTTTTAAACCCTTCCCCCCCCTTGGAAATTTCCTTCCCCACAACCCATTTCCCCCATAGCATAACCTTTTTTCTGGTACATATTAAAATATTTAAATCAGTCCCCATTGATAAGTGAAATTTTTTTTCTTGGTTTTAAAGGCGACCAAAAAAAGGGAAAAAAAATGGGGGGGGGTTTTTTTCTTTTCGGGTTTTTAGGGGGTTTTTGCTGGTAAAATTTAATTTTTTTTTTTTGGGGTTTTTTGGGGGGTTTGGGTTTTGTTTTGTTTTTTGGGGTTTGGGTGTTTGTTTTTTTTGTTTTGGTGGGGGGGGTGGGGGTTTTTGTGGGTTTAAGGGAAAAAAAGGGGAAGGGAGAGGAAAAAAAGGGAAAAAAAAAAAAAAAAGGGGGGAAAAAAAAGAAAAAGAAAGGGAAAAAAAAGAAAAAAGGAAAAAAAAAAAGGCTGAAAATGAAAGCCCCAAACGCTGCGTGTGCCATCCACCTGATGAAAAAAAAGGGAAAAAGGGGGAAAATGTTCAACTGGCGTGGGCCGGGTTGCACCAATTGAAATAAACGCGGTTTTGATCCCGATGGGGGTCCCGCCGGACTGGGGGGGGGGGGGGAGGGATGGGGGGGTAATAGGGGCGGTTTCCCCCCGTGCCCTGGCCTTTTTTCCCCTTGCTTTGCTCCCTTTTTCCCCCTTTCCTTTTCCCCTTTTTCTTTCCCCTTTTCCCTTTTTTTTTTTTTTTTTTTTATTGATTTCCTATTTTTTTTTAAATTTTTTGTGTTTGTATTTGTTTGGGTTTGGGGTTGTTTGGTTGTTGTGTGTTTGGGTTTTGTTTTTTGTTTTGTGGTGTGGTGTGTGCGTATATATGTTTTGTTTTTATTTTTTTTTTTTTGGGGTTTTTTTTGTGTGCTTGGGGTTGGGGTTGCGTTGCTTGCGTTTTGCGGTGGTTTTACTTTATTATTCTTTTATGTTATTGTAAATGAAATTTGTTCGTATTTTTATGGCGTTTTTCCCCTCGTTTTTTCCCCCATTTTTCCCCTTCTTTTCCGGGTTTTTCCCCTTCTACCTCACCCTTTTTTTTCCTTCTTCCCTCCGTTTCCACCCCCCCTTCATATTTTTGACCCCTAATGATTTTTTAAAGGATTTAAAAATTTTAAGTAAGCAAATTTTTTTCCCTTGGACCATAATCTCGGCGTAAAAATTTTTTCTTTTTTTCTTTTAATAATTCCCCAGCTTCATCGGGCCCCGCATAAAAATAAAAACAAAAACCCCTTGACCGTGTGGGGGGGACAGGGGACCACGTTGGTACCTCCTCGTGGTTCCATTGGGTGTGGAAATCCCATCCTCCCTCTCCCTTATGACATTAAACTCATCTAGTTAGGGGAAAACTTTTTCCCTGAAACAAAGACAAGGGGATTTTAAAAAGAGCTTAACAAAATTCCAGGAACATTAGTGGGTAAAATTTTTCCTCCAATCTGGAACCCTTTCGAACTTGACTTTATAAAAGAGAATATTTAAAAAGAAAGATTAAAAGTCAAAAAGCTTTCTCCCCCCCTCTACAGCAATGTCACTAAAAGATTTCCCCTTTCTCCTCAACGGCCAAAAAAATTTCCCGGGGGCTTTCCTCTATTTCAAAACCTCGTCTTTTAATTTCCTTTTTCAACCCAAACCTTTATCAAAAGTCGAAATTATTTAAAGAAAATATTTTTAAAAGAAATTTAATTTTTTGACTAAGACAAAGGTAAAATAATTTCGGTCCCGGGGGTTTCCCCGTTTCCCCATCTTGGATGGGGGGGTTTTTTCAATCAGAATATAAAACAAAAAAAACTTTCCCAGTGTGACAACTAAAACTTACATTAAAAAGAAAAAAACTAATTTTTCCCAAATTCAATTTATAAATGTTCTGTTTCTAATTCTTTTAGTAAAAATTTATTTATCTTTTACCAAAAAAATTTTTAAAATTGTAGGAGTCTTTTTAAAACCCAATTACTTAATTCACTAGCAATCTTTTTTTTTCAAGCTCTCCTCGTTGTAATGTTACCAACTTTAGACAAAAAATATTAACTTAAAAAAAAACATAAACCAAAATTTTAAATTCATTAATTCTTCCCCCCAAAAACGACATCTTTTTTCCCCCCCTTTCACCCCTTCCCTCCCCCCCCCCAACTTCACCCCCCCCCCTCGATTTCTTAAAGGGGTTTTTAAATTTTTTTTAATAATTAACCCCCTTGGGTTAAAAATTTTTGAAACTTTGACTGCTTGGGGATAATGGGTGATAAAACATAGGGGGGTGTTGCTTTTTCCCGGGGGTAAAGCCCTTTTTCGATGTCGTTGGTGATGCAAAGGGAAAAAAATGGGAATGTGGGCCCTGGGAATATGGGGAAAAACTATCTTTTTCATCGCTTTAATCATTCGGATTCAAATGGGGTGAGGGAAGTGGGAAAAAAATTTGTGAAAAAAAATTTAGAACATTTCCCGTTCCTTATCCTTGGAAAAAACATCGCTATCCTTCCACCTGGTTTCCTCGTCATCCTCGTCCTCATTTCTGGATCACCATCAATGGCCCCATCGACTCCTCAAATTTTAATACTTTTGTCTCAAACGTGACGTCATCATCTACAATCACCATTTCCCTTTGAAAACCCTTTTTTTTTATCTTATCTTCTCTTCCTCTTTTCTTTTTTCCCTTTTCCCCCCCTTCTTTCTAAATAACGACTCCGTTTTTTTCCATTTTTTTCCCTTTTTTTATCTGTTTTCCTTTTCGGGGAAAAGGTTTCCCCTAAGTTTCGTTGGGTGTGTGTTTTATGGATAGTGAAAATTTTTTATTTTTTTTGTTGTAGATGAAACATGATATAAATAAACAAATAATAAAAAAATGGTAAACAAATAAATATTCATAAAAAATTTTATAAAATCTTTTTTAAAAAAAATTTTTTAATATCTCCTTTACCCTCTCTATTTTTACTTTTTTTTTTATTATTTTTTTTATATATATTTTTAATTTTTAAAATACTTTTATATATATTTTTTTATATTTATTATATATTATTTATATATTTTTTATATTTTTATATATATTTTATTATATATATTATTTTATTTATATATATTTTTTTTTATTAAAATTTCATATAAACACACACACACACAAAAAAAAAAATTTTTTTAAAAAAATAATAAAAAAACCTATTATTAAAATAAAAGATAGTGTGGTGGTTGTTGTTTGTTTATTGAGTATTAAATTTTTTTATTTTTGAGATTTTTTTTTTTGGGTTTTTATTTTAAATGATTTTATGTTTTGTTTTTTTTGTATAAGGTAAAGTATTTTTTTAAAAAGGGTTTAAAAGGGTTTTATGGTATGTATGTAGTGGGTATGTTGTGTGTTTGTGATAGGTAAGTTGAAACCCAGTTGCCTGAGTGCGATGTTCCGTGTTACCGGAGGAATGATACAGGCCCGATCCCGTACTTTACCCCTTCCTATCAAATTTCCTAATAACAAATTTAGGCTTGTGAATGAATTTCTGCATGAACGCACTTACGTCAATGAATATATCTATATCTTAAGAAAAAGAGAGAAAAAAACGAAAAAAAATAAATAAACCAAAGACAAAATTCATAACATCAAAAAAAAATCATAATAAATAAGTAAAAGATA
>NC_091571.1:26145242-26150512 GCF_042767895.1 Penaeus vannamei | reverse complement strand
GAGGGGGAGAGGGAGAGGAAAGGGAGAGGAAGAGGGAGAGGGAGAAGGAAAGGGAGAGGGAGAGGGAGAGGGAGAGGGAGAGGGAGAGGGAGAAGGAAAGGGAAAGGGAAAGGGAAAGGGAGAACGAGAACGAGAAGGAGAAGGAGAGGGAGAGACAGAGACAGAGACAGAGACAGAAACAGACAGACAGACAGAGACAGAGACAGAAAATAGAATGGAGTGAAAGGGGATAGAGGGAAAGGGTGGAAGGGGAGAAGGGAAAAGGAATAGGGAAGGAGGAGAAAATGAATGGAGATAGACGGAGAAGGAGGATGTGTGAATGAGGAGGGAGGGAGGGAGGGAGGAGAAAGAGAGAGACAGATTGGAAAGAGAGGATGAGGGAGAGTTAGAGGATAAGGGAGAAGAGGAGGGAAAGTAAGAGGGAGAGGATGAGGAAGAGGAGAAGGAAGACGGAGAAGGAAAGGGAAGGAGAGGGAAGAGAAGATGAGGGACAGAGAGAAACAGAGACAGAGAAAGCAAGTAAGAAAGAAAGATCCAAAACATACAAACACACAGATAAACAAAAGGCAAAGACGAAGAAACAGGATCAAAACAACCGAAAAAAACAACAACAAAAAACCAAGAGCGTAAAAAGCTGGACGCGGCTGCCGAGCGGGCTTCTTCTCGAACAGAGGTTGTCGGAAAGCGATAGCCCCGTCGGGATCACAGGAGAAGGAAGAGATAATGTGTTGTGAGAGCCGGGCTTATGACTTCTTATTATCCGGGTAACTGAGATCCGCTGACTCCCGATGGATTATAGGATTCCCCCTTCGTTTGTCGGCGGGGTTGTTGCCTCTTCGGGTTGTTGGGTTGTTTGGGTTGTGAGTTTGTTGGTCGTCTTTTTATAAGCGTTTGTTTATTTTTTTTATTTATTTTTTTTTAAGTGATTGTTGATTTTCTGTTCAGTATATAGAATATATATATATGTATATATAAATATATTGTGTATTTATATATATATATATATATATATATATATATATATATGTATGTATGTATGTATATGTGTATATATTAAGTATATTTATATATGTGTTTGCGCGCGCGAGTGTGTGTATACGCACTATCATATGCATACAAGCATACATGCAAACATACATATACATACATACGTACATACATACATACATACATACATACATACATACATACATACATACATACATACATACATACATACATAAATACATACATATATACATACATACATACACCCATACAAACATACATATATACATACATGCACACATTTATAAATGCTATATACACAGACTGTATTAAACGTGTATTTTTTCTTTAGGCGAGTAGTGGATATTACAAAGGTATAATTCCAAGCTTAGTTTGTTTTTTCTCAAGTGTCAGTCGGTATCCCAATGTATCCCATGATGATAACAGTACTTTGATAAGGATTATGATAACATTCCTCTTAATCAACATTGATATTTTAGTTGTTTTTTTTCTTAATGCAGTTGCTGTTAGTTCAGTATGATAATTAGCCTTGTAATATTATTGCACATATATAATCTTATCAAACTCTTATGAATGCCAAATGATTAAATGAATAATGAAATTAATGAATTGATAGATGATTACTTACAGATTTTTTGGTTAATAAATTAATGACCAAACAAACAAAAATTCAATCAATAAATGAATGAATAAACAGATAGATAGAGAGAGAGATAGGTTAGTAGAAAAATGATGGATAGATAGATAGACAAACAGATAAATAGATAGATAGACAGATAGTTAGATAAATGCATAGATAAATAGATAGACACAGACCGATAGATAGATAGATAGACAGATAGATAGATAAATAAATACATAAATAAATAGATAGACACAGACCGATAGATAGATAGATAGACAGATAGATAGATAGATAAATACATAAATAAATAGATAGACACAGACCGATAGATAGATAGATCGATGGACAGATAGATAAATGCATAGATAAATAGATAAACAGACAGACAGACAGATGAATAAAGAAGGAAATAAATCCCTCACCAGCCTCACCAGCAAGCGACGGAAGTTTCACCGCATGAGGAGGAATCTCTCGAGTGACAGGAACTTCCCTCATAAATCTGTCATGAGATCCTCAACGTCGCCGCGTGCATGAGGTTTCCACAGAATGCCTTTTATTGCATCATCACTTCCGGAGTGGTTTGATTCCCCTTCTTTGCGGGTTGTTTGCTTGGGCTGAGGTAGTTGGAGGGTAGTATTTGTTGTTTTGTTGTTGTGTTCGTTGCTTGTAGTTTCTTTGTTATTATTGTTGTTGTGATATTTGTTGCTGTTGGTATTGTTATTATTACATTATTTATTATTATTGTTATTGTTATTATTACATTATTTATTATTATTGTTATTGTTATTAGTGTTATTATTATTATTATTAGTGTTAATATTGTTATTATTATTATTATTAGTGTTGATATTGTTATTATTATTATTATTATTATTATTATTATTATTATTATTATTATTATTATTAGTGTTGTTATTAGTTTTGTTGTTGTAGTTGTTATTATTATTATTATTGCTACTGTTATTGTGTTGTTATGATTGTTTTTTATAACTATTAATTTTCTTATTGTACTCGCAATTGTTTTATTTATGGTTATTTTAACTACTGCATATTTTCTATTTGTTATTTAATGAAGGTTTTGATTGTCAACCTTTTCAAAATTACTGTGATTTGTAGAGAGGTTTGCGTGTTCGGTTGATAACGAAAGGAGAAGGAGAAAAACGTCAGATATATAAGAACCTGTGACCCTTTCAAACACCTGTTGGATTCCTTTCACACTCGTCACTATTTTTGTTTACATTGGGAAAAAAATTGTAAACAGACTCTCATGGTCTTGCTGTGTGCTCGATCCTTATCCTTCTCTCCCCCAATGCCTCCCTTATCTACCTACTTGTTTACCTATCCCTTGCTTTTTCGCTCTGTTGGTAGGTTGGTCTGCCTTACCTTACCTACTTTGCCTGTCAGGACTTACCCATTTTGGCTTTCTTCGCCTTCACCTTCTATACCTTCCCTCTGTGTTTTATCATTTCCCTTTATCCACATCCTACTCTATTAAAACCAATTCTTTCCTCTACCCCAACTTACTCTAAACCCCAACACACCCCATCTTACCCTGCCTTGTCATACACAAATTTTCTTGTCATATCCAACCCTAACCTACCCTACCCTACCCTACCCAACCTTACCCTACCCAACCGAGCCCTATCCTACCCTACCCTACCCAACCCTACCATACCCTACCTTACCTTTCTTGTCATATCCAACCCCACCATACCCTACCCTACCCTACTCTATCCTACCCTACCCTTCCTTCCTTGTCATATCCAACCCCACCCAACCCCATACTACCCCACCCTGCCCAACCCAACCTTTGACTTTTCACGGCCTCAGTTGACCCTCGCCAGCTGTTTCCGTGCACAGGTGGCGGCACGAATGAAGGAAGGACAAGGGAAGGGAGAAAAAAAAAGGATGAGAAGTGATGATGTGAAGAGATTGGGTGGTGGTAAAAGTGAAAATGAGATGGGAAAAGAAAGAAGGGAAAAAGCAGAAAGATGAAGAGATATTAAAGGGAATAAAGAGAGGAAGAAGATAAGGAGAGAGGAGAGAAAAGGGAGGAGAGGAGAAAAGAGAAGAAGAAAGACAGAGACAGACACACAGACAGATAGGATGAGAGAGAGAGAGAGAGAGAAAGGGAGATAAAGAGACAGACAGTGATAGAGAGAGAGAGCAGAACGAGCAAGACAGTGAGTGAGAGAGGGGAAGTAGACGTAGGAGAGGAGGAAGCGGTAGAAGGAAGCGGTAGGGAGAGAAATTGAGTTTGAATTTAATCTGCGTCTTTGATTGATATAAGTGAATTACGTTCAGAAAGAAGTTCCTAACAGTTCCTCAGGCTCTCACTCTGTTATTTGCATTATTATTGCGGGATTTTCTTTTTTTAACATCTTCCTCCAAGTCTCATTCACCTGTTAATTTTCTTTTTATCACACCATGTTATTCAGAGAGAGAGAGAGAGAGAGAAGGAGAGAGAAGGAGACAGAGAGAGAGAGAGAGAGAGAGAGAGAGAGAGAGAGAGAGAGAGAGAGAAGGAGAGAGAAGGAGAGAAAAGGAGAAAGATAGGAAATAAAAAAATATATATGAAACAACAGAACGTAAACAAGGGAGGAGGAACAAGAGAAAGAGATAGGGAGAAGAGGCCCGGAGGAGAGAGAGGGTGGAAGGTGGATGGAGATGCGGGTAGGGAAGGGGGGGGGGAGGGGCTGTTCACTTGTTCAGGGCAAGTGAAGAGGAAGAAGACGCAGGAATTCATTGATCGTGAAGGCTGACCCTCAAGGCAGAATGGCAGGGTCGTCGGGTCAGGCACGGAGGTCAGCTTAGGTCGGCGCTGGCGTGAGAGGAAGATCAGGGAAGGAAGAAAGACGAGCGCACACACATACACGCGCACACGCACTACGCACACTTGCACGCTGCACACACGTACACACACACGCACGCCTTAGGCACGTACAACACACAAGTCCGCGCGCGCGCGCACACACACACACACACACACACACACACACACACACACACACACACACACACACACACACACACACACACACACACACACACACACACACACACACACACACACACACACACACACTGAGAGAGAGAGAGAGAGAGAGAGAAAGAGACAGACAGACAGACAGAGTGAGACGCGAAGAAAGCATAATGGCAAAACCGAAGCGCAGGCCGAGCCCAATTGCAGTCAGGAACAATTTGTCTCGCATTCAATTTCTCCCGAAGACAAGCAGTACAGTGTGTAAGATGGGGAATCAATAATGATAAATCTCCCTGGCATTATCATCGCATTGCACCGGAAATGTTGCGGTGGATGGGCTCGAAATTACGACCGGGGAAATGTAAGAGGAGAAGAGGAATGGGGGAAAAAAGATGAAGAAGATAGAATAAAAATCTAGCGAAATGATATTATGAAAGACTGTTGTTCTATCTCTGTTTTCATCAGCCTCTGTGTTATTATTTCTTTTATCAGTTTTATATCATTATTGACGGTGGCGTATCAGCATTGTTTATCTTTATATCATTAACCTAACCCAAATGATGTGAAGTAAGAACATGGAATAAACCAACGAAAAAAGAAAAAAAGAAAAAGAAGTGGGGGAAAAACTAATGAAATATCGGAATAACATTATCC
>NC_091571.1:26137742-26140242 GCF_042767895.1 Penaeus vannamei | reverse complement strand
ATCATTATTATTATTATTATTATTATTATTATTATTATTATTATTATTATTATTATTATTATTATTATTATTATTATTATTATTACTATTATCATCATTGTCATCATCATCATCATCATCATTATAATTACCATTATTATTGATCCTCTGTGATGCTTAAGAGATGCGAAATCATCTTAAATCTCAAGCATCATCATTGTTAAAGTAGGGTTCCCTTTAGAAGCAAATGCCAGGCCAGAGTGATTTATTTCCCTTAATTAACTCCGCACTTTTCTCTCTTCAAGACGAAATGAACTCGCCCGGAAGTTTATATTTTCTTTGCACACCTTCATTTTCTCTCATCTTCACCTCTAATGAAAATGTTGCAAGAGTTGCAGTTTGGTGGAATGTTAATGAAAGGCAAGTGCTGTAATTTCGCTGGAACGCCGCAGAACCACGCGCGGTTGGGTGCGTTGGGAGAGGCGGCCGTAATTGTGTATGGTGATGCTGGCGGTTGTGAGGGAGGGAGGCAGGGTGTTGGATGGTGGTGGTTGATGGTGAAGATGGTGGCAGTTGTGAGGGAGGGAGGGTTCTGGATGGTGAGGGAGGGAGGGTGATGGATGGTGGTGGTTGATGGTGATGGTGTTGGATGGTGGTGGTGATGGTGATAGTGATGGATGGTGATGGATAATTGTGGGTGGTGGTAGTGATGGTGACGAATGGTGTTTGTGAAGGTGATGGTAATGGTAATGATTGTTATGGTCATGATAAATGTGTATCGTGATGAAAATGATGATAATGGTTTTGAGGGAGGTGAGGATGGTGATGAATGTGAATGATTATATTCGATTATGATGATGATAATGGTTATGATCGATGCTGATAAGACAAGTGTATATGTTGACGATGATGATTGTCTGTTGGTAGAGAAGGAAGGTGTTTAATAATGATAGTGATGTTAATGATATTCAATAACTGATAATAAAAACTATTGTGATGGTGGTAATGATGACTTCTTCGAACATAATTGTTTTGGTTGTGATGACGGCTATGATGATGAGGAATAATAAGGGTGATGAAGATGATGGTGATGATTATTATTTCCATGATGTTTATTATATCGTAATCAAGACATTTTCATACCCCTTTCGTGACTGTAACATAATGCAATGATAATGACACTATTTATATGAAAGTAACAATGATAACGTTTGTGATATGTGAATTGATAGTGACAGTAATGCCAGCAGGACATATCAGTAATAAAGTAATGATAGTGATATAGAAATGCGTAATGGTGGTACGGTATTATTTATTGTGATGATTTATAAAATTTATGAATGAGATGATGATGGTAACAGATATAATGAACATGAATGCAGTGATGATAATACGAATATCTAATTTTGTTTGTATTTTTTTAGAATACATTTTGTATCTACTATTATTATCATTGATGTCATTTTGTTATTGTTATTATTGATATTATTATTATAATTATCTTTGTTTTTATGATTATTTATTATTTTTGTTATCATTATTATTATTATTATTATTATTATTATTATTATTATTATTATTATTATTATTATTATTATTATTATTATTATTATTATTATTATTATTATTATTATTATTATTATTATTATTATTATTATTATCATCATCATTACTTTTGTTGAAATTTTCTATGTTTAATGTCATTATGATTATTATTATTATTGTCATTGTTGTTTTTGTTGTTATTAATGTTATTATTGTTATCATTATTGTTATTGGTGTTGTTATTATTTTGTCATGTCTATCATTATTATCTTTATTACTCTCGCTATCATTATTAATGCTGTTATTATTGTTATTAATGTTATCATCATTACTGTCTTGCTTATTGCCTTCATCATTATCATCATCATCCTCATCACCACCATCATCATCATCATCATCATCATCATCGTCATCATCATTATTCATAGAAATCATAATTTATAGAAAAGATATATAACAACAATCATCCTAATTAACAAGATAGAGAAACAGCCCAGAAATGCAAACGCCAAAGCTGCCACGATAACAATCAAAGGCAATACCGCAGCGTCATTGATAATGTCCTTTGCTTTGTCATCACCATTGGCAGTACTGACCACGCTCGCGATGAGTTAGGATGCTATTGTTAGGATAATGAAGGAGGCGTGTTTCCTAAAGTCGCTATTCAACTATTCATGAGATTGCAAAGGATTGAGCAACATGTGGACTGCTTGGGGTAAATGACCAAGAGAAGTGGGGGAGGAGGAGGGGGGGTGGAGGAGGAGGAGGTGGGGGGAGAGGGAGGAGGAGGAGAAGGAGGAGGGGGGGCGGGGAGGGGGAGGAGGAGGAGAGGGAGGAGGGAGGGGGAAGCGGGGGAGGGAGGGGGAGGAGGGAGGGGGAAGCGGGGGAGGGAGGGGGAGGAGGTGGTGGAGGAGGACACCCTTTGCTCGCTCGTGTTTTTTTTTTTCACTCTCTCTCTCTGGAGGTTGACCTTAGC
>NC_091571.1:26115242-26117742 GCF_042767895.1 Penaeus vannamei | reverse complement strand
GAGAGAGAGAGAGAGAGAGAGAGAGAGAGAGAGAGAGAGAGAGAGAGAGAGAGAGAGAGAGAGAGAGAGAGAGAGAGAGAAAGCATCAGACAGACAGACAGACAAGCAAAGAGGGAGATAGAGATGCGCCTCTTTTCATCTTCGTTACTCTCCTATTTACCCCCCCCTTTTTTTTTCTTATTCTTGGTTTCCTCTTCATCTAATATCAATAATGGACCACTAAGAAAATGGAAAACACAGGGACATATTTTTTTCTTCGCCACCGCTCTTCATTTTTTTCTGTTCTTGGCATTTCTTTCTTACTCTTCTTTGTATCCTTCATTTACGCACCCAGTTTTCTTCTTGTTTTCTCTTCCTTTTTTCTTCCATTCCCTTTCATACACGATCCGCTACGACCATCTAATTCTCTGTATATGATAAAAAGATAAACTTAACTGAGTAAATACGAGATACAACTCACTCGATCTATTAATTCTTAATCTTTCTTTCTCTATTTCACCCTTTTTATCCCCCACTTTCTCTTATTACCAATACCCCTTCCTCTATCCTTTCGCTTATCCACATGATCATCCTCTTATTAGAAAAGAAATGAGGGGAAAAATCCCCAAATGATAACATACCCAAGCCAACCGGATTCCTCACCCTTCGTTATCTTCTTCTCCTTATTATTCCTTTCCATTTCCTTCCTATTTATTTTCGTTTCTTCCCCTTTTTTTCCTCTTCGCCGCAATTCTTTCGCGCTGAGAATGCGATCTTTTCTTGTCATTATTCCCATTCATTTTCTTCCTGTTTACGTCCTTCCCCCTTTTATTCTTCGACGCATATCTTCTTGCCCTTATTATTCCCTTCCATTTTCTTCCTTTTTCGTTTCTTCCCCTTTTTTCCCTCTCCATCGCCATTCTTACGCGCTGAGATTGTGATCTTCGTTATCTTCTTGTCCTTATTATTCCCTTCCATTTTCTTTCTTATTTACGTCTCTCCCCGATGAGAATGCGGTCTTCTTTATCTTCTTATTATTCCCTTCTATCTTCTTCCCTTTTCGTTTCTTCCCCATTTTATTCCCTCTCCGCTGCAATTCTCCCGCGTTGAGAACCCTATCTTCATTATCTTCTTGCCCTTATTATTCCCTTCCATTTCCTTCCTTTTTCGTTTCTTCCCCTTTTTATTCCCTCTCCGCTGTAATTCTTCCGCGCTTAGAAAATTATCTTTATTTTTCTTCTTGTCCTTATTATTCCCTTCCATTTTCTTTCTTATTTACGTCTCTCCCCGCTGAGAGTGAGGTCTCCATTATCTTATTATTATTCCCTTTAATTTTCTTCCTTTTGCGTCTCTCCCCTTTTTATTCCCTCTCCGCTGCAATTCTTCCGCTCTGAGATTGTGATCTTCATTATCTTCTTGACCTTATTATTCCCTTCCATCTTCTTCCTTTTTCGTTTCTTCCCCTTTTTTTTCCTCTCCGCAATTCTTCCGCGCTTAGAAAATGATCTTCATTTTCTTCTTGCCCTTATTATTGCCTTCCATTTTCTTCCCTTTGCCTCTCTTCCCCTTTTTACTCCCTCTCCGCTGCAGTTCTTCCGCGCTGAGAACATTATCTTCCTTATCTTCTTGCCCTTATTATTCCCTTCCATTTTCTTCCCTTTACCTCTCTTCCCCTTTTTATTCCCCCTCCGCTGCAATTCTTCCGCGCTGAGAACATTATCTTCATTTTCTTCTTGCCCTTATTATTCCCTTCCATTTTCTTCCCTTTACCTCTCTTCCCCTTTTTACCTCCTCTCTCCGCTGCAATTCTTCCGCGCTGAGAACATTATCTTCATTTTCTTCTTGCCCTTATTATTCCCTTCCATTTTCTTCCCTTTACCTCTCTTCCCCTTTTTACTCCCTCTCCGCTGCAATTCTTCCGCGCTGAGAACATTATCTTCCTTATCTTCTTGCCCTTATTATTCCCTTCCATTTTCTTCCCTTTACCTCTCTTCCCCTTTTTTTCCTCTCCGCAATTCTTCCGCGCTTAGAAAATAATCTTCATTTTCTTCTTGCCCTTATTATTGCCTTCCATTTTCTTCCCTTTGCCTCTCTTCCCCCTTTTATTCCCTCTCCGCTGCAATTCTTCCGCGCTGAGAACATTATCTTCCTTATCTTCTTGCCCTTATTATTCCCTTCCATTTTCTTCCCTTTACCTCTCTTTCCCTTTTTATTCCCTCTCCGCTGCAATTCTCCCGCGCTGAAAATGCGATCTCTCCCGGGCGCGATTTTAGGCAGCTCGTCTTGGCTCGAAATTGGTAATTATCCGGAGGAAGAAGGCGCTACGGAGGCGGCGCGAGGGGTGGGGGGTTGGGGGTGATGGTGGGGGCGGGCGAGGGGGGTGAGTCACCGAAGGGATCTTTTTTAATGATCCGAAACGTTATCATTGCGTTTTTTTTTTTTTTTTTTTTTTTTTTTTTTTTTTTTTGGTGGTGGTGGTGTTGGTGATGGTGTTATCATTATTATTATTATCATTATTTTG
>NC_091571.1:26105092-26109742 GCF_042767895.1 Penaeus vannamei | reverse complement strand
AAGAAGGTTGTAGAGAAAAAAATACGATCAGGTCAGACTGCGTCGCCTCTGCTTAATCTTCATATCAGGGATCTATGAACTGACTACATCATTTCAGTGTATTTTTTTTTCTTAGTATTAACAAAAACAGAAAAACACGTAATCACCTATGTAACCACAATCTATCCAGCTAATCATTTGTTATTCATAACCAAGTACATGTACATAAATCGCACCTTGACTGAAGACAACCGAATGCAACCGGAAATATGTAACACGACCGAAAGAAGGAAACATGGGACCTCCAGCACTCATACCAAAGACAACTAATTACGAATGGAGACGACCAGAGGTTCCCTAGACCCCGACCACAGACGTCAACCGAGATCAAACAAACGCGACAATACGGCCAAAGACCCTTCAACCCACGAGCAAGGAGACCAAAGACAACCTGATATCTGATCTCCCAAACCTTGACCTAAGACAACGCAACACGCCCAAAATACTCCCACAGATCCTCCCAAACCCTTGACCAAAGACAACCCAACACGCCCAAAATACTCCCACGGCCCCAACCAAGGACCTCCCAAAACGGACGAAGACTCGACGGCGGAAGTCAGGTAGCTGTAACGGTCCGTTAGACTTCGCGACGTCAAGGGGATGGGAGGTCGGACGGACGGCTTGACTAATGATGGCATCGCGAGGAACTGATTACGGAGGGCTATAAAAGTGATTTTTTTTTAGACATGGACTCACAGTTACAATTTTTTTTTTCTATTTCTGGTCTTTGCTTTCTTTCCTTTTAGTTGTTGTTCTTTGTTTTATTTACTTCTCTTTTCTTCCTTTGGTTTCTCTTCTTTCTCCTTTCCTCTCACCTCTCTCTTATTTTGCTTAGTTTTTTATTTGGTTCGTTTCCTTCCCTCTGCCATTCATTTTCTCTCTCACACACTTGGACACATACTCTCCTCTTCCCCCTTACCTCTTTCTTTCCTTCCCTTTAACCCCTCCCTCTTCTTCTCCCTCCTCCTTCTCTCTCTCTCCTCTCTCTCTCTCTCTCTCTCTCTCTCTCTCTCTCTCTCTCTCTCTCTCTCTCTCTCTCTCTCTCTCTCTCTCTCTCTCTCCCTCCCTCCCTCCCTCCCTCCCTCCTCCTCTCTCTCTCTCTCTCTCTCTCTCTCTCTCTCTCTCTCTCTCTCTCTCTCTCTCTCTCCCTCTCTCCCTCTCTCCTCTCTCCTCCCTCCCTCCCTCCTCCCCTCCCTCCTCCCTCCCTCCCTCCCTCCCTCCCTCCCTCCTCCCCTCCCTCCCTCTCTCCCTCCCTCTCTCTCTCCCTCCTCTCTCTCTCCCTCCCTCTCTCTCTCCCTCCCTTTCTCTCGCCCTCCCTTTCTCTCGCCCTCCCTTTCTCTCGCCCTGTCCCTCTCCCTCCCCTCCCTTTCTCTCGCCCTCCCTTTCTCTCTCCCTCCCTCTCTCTCTCCCTCCTCCCTCCCTCCTCCCTCCCTCCCTCTCTCCCTCCCTCTCTCCCTCCCTCCCTCCCTCTCTCTCTCTCTCCCTCCCTCTCTCTCTCCTCCCTCTCTCTCTCCCCCTCCCTCTCTCTCTCCCTCCCTCCCTCTCTCTTTTCCTCCCTTTCTCTCCCCCTCCCTTTCTCTCGCCCTCCCTTCTCTCTCCCTCCCTCTCCCTCTTCCCCTCCCTCTCTCTCTATCTCCCTCCCTCCCCCCCTCTCCCTCTCTCCCTCTCCCCTCACCCTCTCTCTCTCCCCCCCTCTCCCTCTCTCCCTCCCCCCTCTCCCTCTCTCTCTCCCCCTCTCCCTCTCTCTCCCCCCTCTCCCTCTCCCTCTCCCCCCTCTCCCTCTCTCTCCCCCCTCTCCCTCTCTCTCTCTCCCCCCCTCTCCCTCTCTCTCTCCCCCTCTCCCTCTCTCTCTCCCCCCTCTCCCTCTCTCTCTCCCCCCCCTCTCCCTCCCCCCTCCCCCTCTCCCTCTCTCTCTCCCCCTCTCCCTCTCGCTCTCCCCCCTCTCCCTCTCGCTCTCCCCCCCTCTCCCTCTTTCTCTCCCCCCTCCTCTCTCTCTCTCTCCCTCTCATTTCCCTTCGCCTTCGCACTTGCCATCTTCCTAATCCCACACCATCCTCCGTGGGTCCTACATGGGCAAAATGTAATGGGATTCTCTATATACAGTTCCCTGAGGTGCAGCAGAGCTTACAGTATCCTTATCCTTAGTTCGTTCCCTTGTTTGGCTTCTGCCTAACTCCTCTTTTCTTCTCTTCTCTTCTTCATCTCTCGTCTCCCTTCTTTTCTCGTTTCGTCTTTTATTCTTTCTGTTTGTCTTATTCCCCTTCCCTAACTCACCCCTTTTTGTGCACATCCCTGCCATTCTTCATTTTCCCCTTCACTCTTCTTATCTCTTACTCTCCCCTCCCCTACCCCTCTTCCTTTTCTTCTTTTCTTCCATTTCCCTTCCCCTCTTTCCTTTCATCCTCTTTTCTCCCCCTCTTCCCTTTCCCATGAGTCTTGAATAAGAGAAAAAGAAAAAGAAAAATTTATGTGATGGGTTTCAAGCGACTTCGTTCCAAACAGAGGAAAAAACACACACGAAAGCCTCTCTAACCCGCATCTCCCATTGGTCGACTTGCTGTGTCCTACTGGGGTTTGCAAGGGGGGGGGGGGAGAGGGAGGAGAGGGAGAGGAAGGGGGAAGAGGGTGAGAGGGAGAGGGAGGGTGACAGGGAGAGGGAGAGGGAGCGGGAGGAGAGGGAGAGGGAGAGGGAGGAGGGTAAGAGGGAGGAGGGTGAGAGGAAGAGGGAGGAGGGTGAAGAGAGAGGGAGGAGAGAAGAGGGGGGAGAAGAGGGAGGAGGAAGAAGGAGAGGAAGAGAAAGGGAGGAAGGTGAGAAGGAGAGGAAGAGAAAGGGAGGAAGGTGAGAAGGAAAGGAGAGTGAGGAGGGGAGGGAGAGGGAAAGGGGAAGGAGAGGAAGAAGAGAGAGAGGAGAGGAAGGAAGAGGGAGAGAGAGACCCATACAAAGACAGATAGAGAAGAGTGTGAAAAGGAGAAAGAGACTAAAGGTCGCAATAGGCGCCGTACGATGGATTCCCCCGCAGATTTGCCTCTGTCCCTCGGCGTGGAGGACACTCTTGATCCTAATGAATGAAGGAGTGGGCAGTCAGATAGTGTCAGCAGCGCGGCGGTATGTGGTTCCCTCTGGCTGAATATGCAAGGAAGGGTTACTCTATACTGTGATTGAAATTGCAAGATAATGGCACTCACACTCGGCCTCAGATCACATTCCAGTCACTCCCTTCCTTTTCGTTATCCTCTCTTGTGTTTTTTTTCTTACCCTTAGAATCATTTAATTCTATTTTAGGTTAATTCCATTTGTTACAATAGATACTCTGTCGTGATATGTTGTCTGTTTATTTGCTTCTAAATTACAGAGCGCGCATACTCACCATGACATTACACCACATCTCTCCCCCTTGTCCTTCACCCTTAGACAACACCCATACTCCCTATCACACTACACCATATGCATCGAAGCATCCTCAACCCCCAAATAACACTAACCCTTCCCATCATTCTAAACACACGCTCATTCTTACGCTCCTCTCCCCCCTTGGTTCTCATACTCATCATCACACTATCCCCCCCCCCCTAACATGTACCTCACCTTCAAACGGTATGCATATATACACCACACTACCCACATCCCTCCTTCCTTGTTCCTCATCCTCAGACAACACTCACAATACTACACCAAACACCCCACCCAACTTGTACCTCACCCTCAGACTAACATACTACCGCACCACCTCCCTCCACCCTTCTTGTTCCTCCCCTTCAAACAGTATGCCCCTACTCACCACCACACTATCCACACCCCTTCCCCCCTTGTTTCTCCCCCCACACACAACATCCCCACTCCCCGCGCACCATAAAATCCCCCTCCCACAGACAACACCCACACACCCCCTCTGTTTCTCCCCCCACACCCCTCCCCCCCTGTTTCTCCCCCCACAGGCAACATCCCCACTCCCCACGCACCATAAAATCACCCTCCCACAGCCACGTCCCTCCACCCCCATGTCCCTCCCCTTCAAACAGCATGCCCCTACTCACCACCACAGTATCCACACCCCTTCCCCCATTGCTTCTCCCCCCACAGACAACACCCCCACACCCCTCCCCCCTGTTTCTCCCCCCACAGACAACTCTCCCACTCCCCTTCCCCCCGTTGTTTCTCCCCCCACAGACAACACCCCCACACCCCTTCCCCCCTTGTTTCTCCCCCCACAGACAACACCCCCACTCCCCACGCGCCATAAAATCCCCCTCCCACAGACACACACCGGAGGCCTTACACGACGAGGCGGGACGCGGGCTGACCGAACCAGGGAACCGGTTGAGGCGGACTAACGGTCTCCTGCAACTTTCTTTATCTGACCCGGAATTCTTCTCGGTTGTTTTGGCCTTGTCGCGCACAAAGGAATTAAGGTGGCCGCTGGAGTAATAGGTAGGGAGAGGGACAGAATGGGATGGGAAGGGGGGGAGGGGGGGAGGTTGTATTAATGGTGGCGATGTTGGTGGTATTGGTGGTTGCGGTGGCGGTTGATGTGGTGTTAGTGGTGGTGGAAGAGGAAGCAGAGGATGAGAAGGATGAGAAGAAAGAGGAAAAGGGAGAAGGAAGGAGTTACA
>NC_091571.1:26097592-26100092 GCF_042767895.1 Penaeus vannamei | reverse complement strand
TATCTATTTTTCTCCTTCTCTCCCTACCTCCTTCCCTCTTTCCCTCCCTCTTCCTTCCCTCCTATCTCCTGATGGAATGGTTCCTAAACTATTTTATCCAACGCTCCCTTAGCTCCCAGACCACATCTCAAGCGCCTCCCCGCTACATACATTTCAAATTTATTTTTTTACTATAAACAAACGTTTGCTTATCTCAAATAAATTATAGCCTTGTAAATCAATTCATCTGGCGTTACGGAATGCTAATAATTCTGGACATTTACAAGAAAAATGCTGATAAACATAATGTCATAAGCTGTGCCATGACACTGGACACTAATAGCGGTAATGACCCCATAAAGTTTAAGAATGGTAAGTTATGAAGCCATATATGGGGGTAAGACTAAATATTTGTCTGTTTTTGGTCTTTGTTGCTTTTCTACCAATAATAAAATATGTACTCTAAGTGCTAAAAATCAGCTTTTACTATTACAAAAATACCTGAGGAGTTGTGAACATATGGTAGTTTAACTTTAACCGCAATATCATCAAAACAGCGGTCTGGTAAGTGCACCCTTATGGCTCTCTATTGTGGGTCCACGACCAACTTGGCATTGCACGAGTGGATATACTAACTATGTCACAAATCTGACCCTTGGCCGAAAATGCGGACACACACTCGAAGAAATAGTGAGAGAGAGAGAGAGTGTGAGAGAGAGAGAGAGAGAGAGAGAGAGAGAGAGAGAGTGAGTGAGTGAGTGAGTGAGTGAGTGAGTGAGTGAGTGAGTGAGTGAGTGAGTGAGTGAGTCAGAGTCAGAGTCAGCGTGAGAGAGAGAGAGAGAGAGAGAGAGAGAGAGAGAGAGAGAGAGAGAGAGAGAGAGAGAGAGAGAGAGAGAGAGAGAGAGTGAGTGAGTGATGGAGAGAAATAAAGAAGGGTGGGTGAGAGAGAGTTAGAGTGAGAGAGAAAGAGAAAGAGAGAGAGATGTAAAGGAGATGCAAAGATAGTAGTGTTTGTTGCACAGTCGTTGCATCACGCTCTACATCCTCCTACAGTTGCTTGGCGACCTTGACGACTTACACGCTCGTCTTTTGCAACATGGGTCGTTTCTCCCGATCCGCCTTGCAACACTGACCCGTTTCTCATGATCAAACGCTATGCTAAAGTCGTTTTTCATGACCAACTTTTAGTCGCATTTCATGAATGGTCGTTCAGGACACTTGCCATGATATCACGACCCGTTTTACAGCACATATCTATGCCTCATGGCCAGCTTGCAACACTAGCTTTTGTCTCGCAAAATAACGCCCTCCCTGCAACAGTAAATCCCATCTTACGAATCTGCAACAATTACTTGGGTACATGCGTCACTTCGCAACAATAAGGACTGTAATTCTCATAGTAACATCAGGGGATCGTGCCTGCAAATGACAGGTCGTGCCTCATGACCAAGGCTGCAACACTACGTCTCCCCACAAGACCTGCATCATTGCAAAAAGGGGCGAAAATGACTGGGAAATAGTAGAAACCCCTTACCATAATGTTGTCGGTAGCAAAAGCTTGTTTATTTGCATAATCGAAAATTCACTCAGCCTTAAAATGCGACATTTTATTTTTACCCCAAAGGGAATGGGAATTCATTTCGTGTGACTGCAACTCTTAATTTGTCATGTGTATGAACTTGACTCTGTGTTCTTGCATTTCCAGCAGCTTGTACCCCGTGTAGCAGAATTTACTACTGTTTCTTTCATCTCCTCTGTTTATTTACTTTATGCAACTACATTTCATTGTTTCACTTATTTATTCTCGTTGGAGGTTACATTACATCTGGTTAGTTTGTTTTACAGTTTATTTATTGTCTCCCTCTCTCTCTCTCTCTCCCTCTCCTTCTCATTCTCCCTCTCTATCTATCTATTTATCTCGTAACACTTAGAACAGACACTCCACATCCGATGACACAACACCCTTTGAAGTATTACCTCCTCCTACTCCTCTTACTCCCCCTGTTCTTTTTCTTTTTTTCCTATTCCCTTTTCTCCTCCTTCTCCTTTTTCTTCTCCCAGCCCCCACCCCCACACCATCCCCTTCCGAAGTCTCCCTGAGTCGTCCCGATGGCCCCACCCCCTCCCCTCTCCTCCCAGAGTCCTCCTGATCCCCCCTCCCCGAGTCTTCCTGAGGGCATAAATACACTTTACACAAACGGCTGCATCTTTCTCGGGCTCTGAGCCTCGCCGATATCCCGAGTGCTTGCGGAGATCTGTCTGGGCTTGAATTTATATGGCCATCGACTTTTGCTTGCGCTGAGCACTGGCGACGCCGGTTTGCGGAGGGAGTTTAGCGAGTGTTATGGCTATACGTACATATGCATAGACACACGTGTATATGTACATATGTATTTGCTTATATTGTTTATATAAATACATCTACTTATGTACATATGCGTATGTATATACATGGTCATAGACACAGACATACACAGGCTCACACAAACACACCCATATATATACACTACACACACACACG
>NC_091571.1:26068296-26080796 GCF_042767895.1 Penaeus vannamei | reverse complement strand
TAATTTCTATTCATTTAAGGGCGGTCTTTTTATTGTCATTTATTTATTTAATTTTTAATTATTTAAGGGCGGTCTTTTTATTGTCCTTTATTTATTTAATTTTTATTTATTTAAGGGCGGTCTTTTTATTGTCCTTTATTTATTTAATTTTTATTTATTTAAGGGCGGTCTTTTATTGTCCTTATGAGACGCCGACAACAATAATATGATTTTACAGTCGTTGAAGACAATTTCGCATCAGTAATCATATGGAAATCCTTCATGCCACTTTCTTACCTATTGTCAAAGGTTAATTGAGTCGTTTCCTCCGTAACTACTGCAGTTTTCTCGTAGGTAAATACAAATGGCAGCGCGCGTCTGCTCAGCTGACGCAATGGCAACAAATGCAGAAGATGGCACGTAAACATAAAAAATATATTAGATGGGTATCATTTTAATCATTATGTACTGCAATAGAAATTTAACTTACGTCCTGTGAATATTTGTACTAAGTATTAACTTGGTATGTGGCAACACTACGAATTAGTAATGAAATCGCTAAGCACCGTCTTTAAAACGAGTCATAGACGATTTTAGAAGCAAATACCGTTCCTAAGACAGTCCTTAAAATTGTCAGAGACCTTTCGTGAACACCGCCCCGGGCTCCTCCAACTGCCTCGTCTTCCGCGAGCGCAGAGGACGGTATGGAAATCGTATTACCGGCGAAGACTTTCTACTTGTCCTCGTTCAGTCACTTAGGGCGTCGCGGTGAATTATGCAACGGCCTGATCCCATTCGATCTTTTCCTGCAGACGGCAAACACGATTGTCTTTGCAACCGAATGCCTCCCGAACATTGACCTTTTTTCTCTTTTTTGCGGCATGAATAAAACAGACGATTGAAATTCCGTTTAAATCGTTAGAAGGATATTGTATTTTTTGGATTATTGACGGTGTTTTTCAAAAGGAGGGTTGTTGTTTTGGTTCGGTAAAAGAGGTTAAGTGAAAATCGACGTGGGTTCTCTTTCGTGCGCTCTAATTAAATCATTTGGACGAACTTTGTAAACATGGAGGGAAGATTTTGAAATCAACTTATTTTAGCGATCGGGTTTTACATCTCTCTCTCTTTCTTTCGCACTTTCGCAAGTTGAGGAAAGCTACATCTTTGCAAATTAAACTTTTTACAAGATTTATTCAGAAACCCCCCCAACCCACCCACCCACCCTCACCTTGTCACCCAACGCCTCCGACGTCACCCGAATCACCGCCGACTTTTTGAAGGCAGCGAAAAGTGTGCATTCTTACGGGCGCATTTAGCGAATTATTGCAATGCCATTTCATCCCTAGATTCCGGGAAGCCATTAAGAGCCCTTGGGATTTCCACCTTCACAAAAAGCCTGATGAATGGGGATCGATGCCGCCGAGTCTGTAGGAGCCAATAACGACGCATTAGTTTCGGTTTTGTGTGAGTCACCCCTCTCCTCTCGCCCCTGCCGACCCCTCCCCCCTTTAAGTCCCCAAGCCCTATCCGCTTGCACCCTTCCCCAACACCCTACCCCCCCTTTTCCACCTGCCTCAAGCCCTACCATCTCTTTCTCTCTTCCCGCTTCTCTCATTCCCCAACTTCTATCCCCCATCTTCCTCTCCTCTTCCCTAGCCCCAACTCCCACCCCTTCCCTTCCCATATTCCTATTCCCTATCCTCCTCTCTACCTCCTTGATCCCTTCCCTTCATCCCCCTTCTATTTTTTACGCCCTCTACCCCCCCCCCCCCCATTTCCATCCATAACATCCATCTCCCTTCGAAATCCCTTATCCTTCAATCCTTACTCCCTTCCTTAACCCGCACTCCTACTTTCTCCCTTTATTGACTACCTATCTACCTTCACTAATCACTGAACTTATTCTTCTTTCTTTGTATCTACTATTTGTTTTTCTTATCGGCACTTATAAAAAATTAGATTCGGGTTTATGTGAGTCACCCCTTCACATCACCTCTCGTCTCATTCCCATTTTCTTTGGCCCCATCCTTTTCTTTCATTGTCTGAATTACTAATTTAGACTTCGCTTTCGTCCATCTTGTTTTCTATTCTACGTCTGCTCTTTCTTCGTTTTTTATGTGTATATTTGTCGTTTGGTTATTTTTCTTTTTTCATTTGGGCATTCGATTTTTGTATCCCCAGTCAGCTATTCCTTTTTTTGTCTATTGCTCTCCTTTGTTTCTTAGGCTTTTGACGTTTTTGCCACCACTGCTGATGCTTCTACCACTACAACTACTGTTATTACTGCTGCTATTACTATCAATATTACTACTACTACTGCTCTTACTGCTACTATTGCTATTACTACTACTGCTGTTATTATTACTATTACTACTACTACTACTACTGCTCTTACTACTACTATTGCTATCACTACTATTCTTACTATCAGTACTACTACTGCTCTTACTACTACCATTGCTATTACAACTACTGCTGTTATTATTACTATTACTACTACTATTACTATTACCACTACTACTGCAGCTATTGTTACTACTACTGCTGTTGCTGCTGCCACTACTATTGATGATTATAATGGTAATGATGATAATAATAAAAATAATAATAATGATGATGAGAATGAGAATGATAAAGAAATTGAAGTGATAATAGTTACAATAGTGATAATGATAATGATGATGGTAATAATAGTAATAATGAGAAGAAGAAAAATAGAAATTATAATAATAAAGATACTAATGATAATATTGTTGGTATTAATGATAATGGTAATAGTAATATTAATTATTGTAATGTCTATGATAATAAGAATAAAAATAATAATGATAGTAATAAAGATAATAATAACGATGATAATGGTAATGCTTATGAGAATTGTAATGGTAATGGTAATGATGTAATAATAACAATGATAATGATATTTATAATAATGATAATGATAATAGCAGTAATAAGGATACTGATATTCTCCTGTCATTGGTATTGTCATTATCATCACCATCATCATCATAATCATCATCACTGTCATCATCATTATTATTATTCTATAATTACTATCATTATTATAACTATAATAGTAATTATTATTATTATTAGCATTACAATTATTGCACCGTAAAAAAAAATATATATATATATTGTCTCTTATAAAGCGCTTTTCTCACTGCGATCCCTTGAACCTCTTCCAAGAACCAACAGCAATTTCTGTTTCGTTTCTTCGTTCTTTCTGAGGCTTTCCTTAGGGATTCATGTCTTCCTTAATGTTATCATATCAGTTTTCGTCTTATTATCCCACTTCCCAAACCTTTCTTCTCATTTTCTTGCATTTCCGTGTTTCTGCTCCGTTGATGTTTGTATTTTTGTTGTTTATATCTTCCGTATCTTCCTGAGTCCTATTTACGCTTTCTGTGTCTCGTTCACTCCTATCATTTCTTCCTGATCACTCTTAATTACTATTCACTCCCATTAGCTACTCTTTGCTTCTGGGTCCTATTCACTCCTATGTCCGGTTCACCCTTATATCCTGCCCACTCCCATGAAAGTCCTCATCGCTCCTACTCTTTCCTGTGCCCTATTCACTGCCATTAAAGCTTATCCACTCCTGTCTTATTCACGCCAATTTAGTCCTATTCATGGCTATTAAATCCCCATCGATCCTCCTATTCACCCTTATTAAGTTCCTTTCGCTCCCCTTGTGCCCCGTTCACTCCTTCCTCATCGGGGCCATTGGCAGGAGCATTAAGCGAAATGCTCCAATCGTCTTCCTCTTTTCTACTTCTCCTCCTCCTTTCATCCACGTCTTTGGCTGCTACTCCGGAAGAATGTCAATCAGGGGCGTTCGCGGGCGTCGTCTATTTATTGTCCTTATTTGATTTTTCTTATTCGTTTGCTTTATTATGTATTTCTTTTTTTTTGTTATGTCCTTCCTTATTTGTTATGTACTTCCTTTTTTTGTTATTTAATTCTTTATTTGTTATGTACTTCCTTATTTGTTATATCCTTCCTTATTTGTTTTGTACTTCCTTATTTGTTGTTTTTTTCTCTTCTAGGTCATGAGCCTAAGATTTTTTTCTTTGACTTGAAAATACATACATCAATCTGTATAAAAACATATTTACACTCACGATATTTGACATTTATTTGTGAAATGGTTTGTCGCACATAAATTCCTATAATCCAATTCACATCACAATAAAAAAAAAAACGGAAACAGGTGCGATAGCATCCAATTCATCAAATTCACATTAAATTAAGAAAAAAAAAATAGATATAAATCCATCGAGAACTAATAATGCCGACTAATAAACCATTAAATTCCACAAGCAATGATTCAAGCACGTGTCAGGCAGACCCGTTAGTCGCCCTGGACTTTACGAGTCGCGAGCCGATAGACATGTCTATCGTAATGTCGGAATTATGCAAATCAAGTGAAACACAAAGAGGATGCGGGATGCGGGGGGATGGGGTGGGGGTGGGGGGGAGGGGTGGGGGGGGGGATCGTGTGCCATCGCGGACATCTGACGACATTTTACGGCTAATATTCCCGAAACCCTTTATTCCTGGGGAGGTGGGAGGGGGGGAGGGGAAAGGGGGAAAGAGGTTGGGAGGGGGCGGGGAAAGGGAGTGGGGAAAGCAGGATAGGGAGGAAGAGGGGTAGGGGAAAGGATGATAGGGAGGTAGGACGGTGGGGGGGGGTATAGGGAGGAGGAGGGGAAAGGGGAATGGGGACAGGAGGATAAGGAGGAAGGATGTGGAAAAGAGGATAGGGAGGAAGAGGGGGAGGGGAAAGGATGGTAGGAAGGGAGGACGGGTGGGGGAGAGTATAGGGAGGAGGAGGGGAATAGGGACAGGAGGATACGGAGGAAGAATGGGGAAAAGAAAATAGGAAAGGGGAGGGGAAGGGGAAAGGGTTATAGGAATGTAGAATAGAGAAAAGAAATTATAGAGGGGAAGGGAGGAAGTAGAAAGGGAGATAGGAAAAGAAGATGAGAAAAAGAGGGAGAGAAAGGAGGGAAGGGGAAAAGGTAGTATGAAGAGGGGTACCTAAGGGGGGGAGGGTGGGGGGTCCTTGTTTACCGCTGGTGATCGCCATTCCAACAGACGTATCGTTTAATTAAGTTGGGGGTGAATGTTGCGTAAGTTGCAAGGAGGGAGGGTAAGTGTGTGTGATGTTTTTTAGTGTGTTTTGTTAAATGTTTGTTATTTCATGGTGTCTGTTTGTATATTATTGTGCACAGTTGTTGTTTATGTTATCATTGTTATTGGCGTTGTTATCATAGATATTGCAACGATTGATATCGGTATTAGTGTTACTATTACTCTGTTTGGTGATAGAGATGACATTGTTGTTTTTTATTATCATCATTGTTTGTGTTATTAATGTTCCTAGTGTCGTTACGTTGTTATTATCATTGTTATTATTCCTGTCTTAAGGTAAAAACTTACTATTAATCAGGTTCTGAAGGTAAGAAAAATCATTATGTATCATTAAATTATTTAGAAATATTATTTGTTATTTATCTGTTTGTTAATATTGTTGTTGCTGTCATTATTACTGTTATCGCCTAAGTAGTGGACAGGCATCTCATCTCTCTCTCTCTCTCTCTCTCTCTCTCTCTCTCTCCCTCTCTCTCTCTCTCTCTCTCTCTCTCTCTCTCTCTCTCTCTCTCTCTCTCTCTCTCTCTCCTCATTCCCAATCTCTATCTTTCTTTTCCTCATTCTCATTTCCTTCCCTCTCTTCCTCTTTTCCCTCTCTCTCCCTCCCTCCTCTCTCTCTCTCTCTCTCTCTCTCTCTCTCTCTCTCTCTCTCTCTCTCTCTCTCTCTCTCTCTCTCTCTCTCTCTCTCTCTCTCTCTCTCTCTCTCTCTCTCTCTCTCTCTCTCTCTCTCTTTCTCTCTCTCTCTTTCTCTCTCTCTCTTTCTCTCTCTCTTTCTCTCTCTAGCGCGCGCGCGTGTATACTTACATGGTTACTAATAATTGCATCCCCTCTATTGTGTGCGAAAAAGAACTCTGCATGTTCGTGTGAACAAGGTGAAAGTCTATGGCTGTGTTAATACTAAAAAAAAAATCAGAGTGAACTCATATGTACGAGTAAAAAAAAGAACATCATGGTTGTTACTCGTGAGGGGAAACCTCATGTTTGATAATTTAGGAGACACTAAACCGAGGTGATGTTGAGGGGAGAGCGCGGAGACTCGCAGTCAACGTAACATGACCGTTTGAACGTCCGCCAGCGTGTACGGCCGTGCGAGTACGTGGGGAACGGGGCGCTGCGTTGAAAAGCAAGGGGTGTGGTGCTGGTCATGGTAGTAATGATGGTGATGGTTGATGATAGTAGTAGTTTTAATGATGACGATGGCGGTAGTCACAAGGATGATAGTAACAAAATTGGTAATAATGAATATAAACATGATAACAATAGCAATAATAATAATGATGATAATGATAAAAATGATAAAGAATACTAACAGATTAGTAGAGAAAGTTCATATAACAGAAAAATTATCATGTACAGAACTCCTCCCAGAGAACCAGGGGTCAAAGAAGCCCTTGCAGAGAGAACCAAGGGAACAGAACTCTTCACAGAACCCTCATAAAGCATCATCGTCCACGCCCAGTTACGCTGAACACATTTCCATAAACATTAATTCTTTACTCCAAACTTCCTTTCCCGCTGTGATGAATCCGCGCTGCGTTCAGAGATGGCGCTGCGGTCGGAAGGGTTGGCAGGGGGCGCGTGTGGTCGTGAACCGGAGGCGCTGTGGTGGTGCTGTGGTGTTATGGCATTGCTGTTGGCGGGCTCTGTTGTGGAGACTGTCCGTTGTGTTTGTCTTTGTAATGATGCCGACGTGTTATGAATGTTTTAGGAGTTTGTGTTGGTCGGGGTTGTGTCGGGGCTTGCATCCGGTTTGTTGTTCCTTTGCTCTCCTGTGCTGTACTATATGCATTTATACACACACACACACACACACACACACACACACACACACACACACACACACACACACACACACACACACACACACACACACACACACACACACACATATATATATATATATATATATATATATATATATATATATATATATATATATATGTATATATATATGCATATGCGTGCGAGGCTAGATACAGGAGCACATATGAATATCGAGCTCTTATGTTGTCAGCTTCGACGTGATAAGCAGCTCTCAGTGTTGATATTGATTGCATGGTTTTATCGCAAAGCAAATGTTAGCATGATCAGCAACAACGAGTGAAGAACAAACTTGTCCAAATCAGATGAAGATGTGTGAGTGAAATAACGTAACAAGTAGGTATACGTAGTAAAGGTATGAATGAGAATGAATATCTTTTCAATACAAGAGATCTGTGTATATTCGTATTCATTCTCATCCATACCTTTTCTACATCTGTCAACACGAATACGGTTCAGGTACACACGTATATTTCTTGAATTATTTGAACGAAAGCATACTGTAGCCTTTTGTATGATAATCTTAAACCCAGAGATCACTCCGATGTGATTGGTTAGAAGAAAGGCCCGGTGGAGATCATTTCTTTTTATTTTCATATTCTATCCTCAGTCCTTATCTCTTTTTATTCTCTCTTACCATCTCTCGTATCTCCTTTTTCTTCTATTTTTTTCTACGCCGCCTCTTTTCTCTCCTCGTTTTCTCGGTCCTTTACTCCTCCCCCTTTCTCTTCTCTGTTTGGACCATTCTCTTCTTTTTTTTCTTCTCTCTCCTATTTTTCTCTATCCTTCCTTGTCTTTTCTCTTCGTCCTTCACTTCTTCTCTCTTCCCCTCCATTTCCTTTCCCCCTATAATCATCCCCTTCCCCTCTCCTATCTTCCCCACCCCCCTACTTTCCTCTTCTCCCTTTCCTTGCTTCTCTCCCCTTCTCTCCGCCCCCTATCCTCTCCGCTTGTCCCCCTGCTCTATCCTCTCCTATTTTGTCTTCCCCTCTCAACTCTTACTCTCCCCTTCCATTCTCCTCTCCTTTTCCCCCTTCCTTTCCCCTTCCTTTCACACTTGTTCTCTCCTCCCCAACTCTCCTCTCCCCTTCCCTTCCCCATTGTCCCTTCCCCTTCCCACCACACTCTCCCCTCCTCCATCCTCCCCCACTCTCCCACCTAAACCCCTCCCTCTCCCACCCCTCCCCACCCACCACTCTCTCCACGGGGGGAGGTAAATATATAGTGCATCGTTTTCATATAATGGCACATTTCCCCGCCGCTTAGGCCTACTATGACGTCTGTAAATCGCCTTCCTTGTGTAATTACCTCAGAACCCATCTTGTTATCTCGACATCAGACGAGGCAAAAAGAAGCTTGAGTTATGACGAGGGGAGAACAGCGTGGCGAGTGGCTGCTCCTTTGATGGTGATAATTGCGTGCTTCTATGAGTGTGTGTGTTTTGTGAGTGGGGGAAGGAGGGAAGGGGGTTGTGTGTGCATTTGTGTGTGTGGGAGGGGGAGGGAGGGGGTTTTCTGGGAGGGAGGGAGGAAGGGGTCGTGTATATAATGGGTGAAGGTGTGTGTGTGTGTGTTTGTGTGTGTCAGTGCTTGTGTGTTTGTTTGTGTGGGAAAGGTGAGAAAGGGAGAGAGAAATGGGAAAGGTAGATAACAGAGACGGAAAGACGTAAGGCCATAAGCAAGACAGGAAGAGAGAGAGATAGAGAGCGAGAGAGCGAGAGAGCGAGAGAGCGAGAGAGCGAGAGAGCGAGAGAGCGAGAGAGCGAGAGAGCGAGAGAGCGAGAGAGCGAGAGAGCGAGAGAGCGAGAGAGCGAGAGAGCGAGAGAGCGAGAGAGCGAGAGAGAGAGAGAGAGAGAGAGAGAGAGAGAGAGAGAGAGAGAGAGAGAGAGAGAGAGAGAGAGAGAGAGAGAGAGAGAGCCTATATGTATGTAAATTTTTTTGCTTAGAAGTCCTTTTTTGTCGAAGAAAAAGGCCCTCGTTCGCTTCCTATATTTATTGGCGTTTTATTTTCCACATTCAAACGACAGAGAAAACTTCCATACAAAGGACCCAAAATTTAGACAGAAATTGTAAAATATCTGACATTTTTCTCACCATTTTGGGATGGGATTTGGAATTTACAAGTACACCTGTGCAGCTCGAGATAGCCTTGTCTCTTTTAAGAAATATTGGGAAATAAGTCATCGAACATTCGGACACAAATACATACAACGTGTTCGAACGCATAAACATTAACAAACGCATGACCAAGTACGTACAGAAAACAAGCACAAAATGAAAACAAAAAGGTACAGAATGACAAGGTTTTTACAGTAATCAGTAATATTAATATTTTTTTCTGTTTATATAAAAAACACTAGTATTTTACAATGGGATTATTCACTCTCTTTATTTTTCTCTGTTCATATGTCAGTTACCATTAGCAGATACTACATAAGACAAACTGAATTCCCCATGTCTACCCAAGGTCCATAGGTCTATAAGGTCCATAGGGCTATAGGTCTATAAGGTCCATAGGTCTATAAGTCTATAAGGTCCATAGGTCTATAATTCCCCATGTCTACCCAAGGTCCATATATCTAAACCTAGGCCTACAAAACAAACATAAAAAACTCAACCCCAAAACTTTCCGTCACAATGCTGTTAGATATTCAGCAAGTTGGACACGAGCTCCGTTTAGCAACGATAGCCTCCGTCTCTGCAATAACAAGGCAACAAAATGGTTTCCTTCCTGACGCGGCGATTCCATCCTTCGGAAATGAATGCCGGTCGCCACGAGAGGGGGAACTCGGCTAAAATGTTCCCAGTCAGAATCCTTGCATGGTAATTTGCTGGAGTGCTTGCGGGTCGGATCTAGGTGTAATTGAGGTTGTTTTGCTAACATTTGCCGTATTTATGTACTGCAGTTATGAGCGTTATCGTTGTTATTGTTGTCTGTTTATCATTATTATTTGTACTGCTATTCTATTTTGGGGTTTGCTCGTGGGAAACTATTGTGTATATGATTGTTATTTCTTGTAGGCATCATTCCTTGAAAAAAAAAATTGAATTAAAATTCTTGATTACCATTAGCGCTTAATGTAACGTTACCACAGAAACGCTTGTGGTGTAAGAAATTTTCATTCTTTTGCGCAAATTGTCGTTGATAAGGAATAAAGTGATGTGTACACACACACAGGCATACATGTGTGTGTGTGTATACATGCATATATACATATATGTACGTGTGCGTGTATGTGTGCGCGTGAGCTTGTGCATGTGTATGTTTGCGTGTGTGTGTGTGAGAGAGAGAGAGAGAGAGAGAGAGAGAGAGAGAGAGAGAGAGAGAGAGAGAGAGAGAGAGAGAGAGAGAGAGAGAGAGAGAGAGAGAGAGAGAGAGAGAGAGAGAGAGAGAGAGAGAGAGTGTGTGATATGAGCATTATAGGAATCAGAAAAAAAAGAAAAACAAGAAAACACCCACCCATAACAAGGTTAAGGAAAGGATAAATTACAGCGAAGAAACAAGATATCTGTGAGCAGCGCGCCCATCCCTTCCCCGTTCCCGCTCCGAGGCAATCAGCGGAGTCGCTCGCGCCGCTTCGCTGGGAGGAAGGAGGGTCTGTTTGCCCGCGTATGGTCGAGGAGGCCGAGGCCGCCGCCCGCCCTCCGAGTTCTCGAGTCGCCCCTTCAAGCCGTCCGGGAGGAGAACTTGTCCAGCTTTTGGAGATGTTCAGGTGGTTCTCAGAGTTAGGGGCTCGTGCGAGGTGTGTGCTTTCCTCGTGTGTATTTCGTGGTTGACTAGTGTTTATACACGTATTCTTATACGTATGTGCGTAGGTTTGTATGTACGTACGATGTGTGTGTGTTTGTGTGTGTGTACAGGACATACATACATACATATATATATATATATATATATATATATATATATATATATATATATATATATATATATATATGTATGTATGTATGTATGTACATATATTCATTTATTCATCAATATATTAGGCCAAGCTAACGTAATCAAGCCGAGCCAATTTAATCAGCGATCCGTAAGAATCAAGCGAGTGTAAGAAAGTCGTTTTGTAAGGAATAAAAATGAATTTCTTCGCATAGGGAAGACTCAAGCCGGCTCGCCTTCTCCCGACGTCGAAAAGGAAAAGTGAAAAGAGGGCGAAGAAAAAAACTCTCAGCCTGAAATTTATCTTATAATGGAGAGAAGACTAGAAGAAACAGATTTTATTTTCGTCGGCGTCGGCCTCCAAGGTGTCACGCTCATCGGAAAGAGAGAAAAAATGTGAATATAGAATTTAAATTTGTAAAAAATGATTTTCTCGGCGAAGGGAGAAAATCAGTTAGTGTGACAGCCGGGAACCATCCAAGTCCTCCCGAGTCATTTGTTACTAGTCCAGGTCTCTTCGTCCTTCTGTGATCGATACCAGGAGGTGAGGAGTAGGGAAGGCTGGCCAAGGAGAGGACGAGGAGAGCGAGAGTGAGAGGAGAAAGAGGGAAGAAGAGGTGGAGGGATGACGAAATGAAGGAGGAGAGTGAGAGAAGGACCGGGAAAGGGTTGAAGTGAAAGAGAGGGAGGAGGAGGAAGGTTGGCAGCCTGGAGAGAGAGAGAGATGAATTAGAGGAATGGAGAATGAGAAGGAGAGAAGAGAGAGAAGAAAAGGAAGGCTGGCGAGTGGAAGAAGCATAGCGAGAACTAATGGAGCATTAAAAAAGTAAGAGAGAGAGAAAGAGATATGAAAATAAAGCAAAGGAAAGAGAGTGAGAAAGGGAAAACTGAGAGGAGAAAGTAAAAGCCAGATAAAAAAAAGACAGGCAACTATGAAGGAAGAAGAAAAGAGAGAAAGAGAAAAAAGAGATAAAAAACAAAAGAGAAAGAGAAATTAGGAGAACCTCGGCCAAGAAGTAGCCTAGGTTGCTAAGGTGATCACGCAGTTGGGAAGATTAATCGGTAGAATAAGGAGATAGAAGGGGCAGCCGAGGAGGGGAGCTACGTGCCAGAATGGAGGAGAGATTACAGGTGAGAGGCAAGGGAGTGGGTGAGAGGGACAGATAGAGAAAGATGGAGAGAGGGATGGGAAGGAGAGAGAGAGGGGTGAGGGAGAGAGAGTGGTGGTGGAGAAGGAGAGACAGAGAGGGATGGAGAGAGAGACAAAAAGAGAGATTACAGGTGAGAGGCAAGGGAGTGGGTGAGAGAGGCAGATAGAGAAAGATGGAGAGAGGGAAGGGAAGGAGAGAGAGAGGGGTGAGGGAGAGAGAGTGGTGGTGGAGAAGGAGATACAGTGAGGGATGGAGAGAGAAAAAAAAGACAGGGGAGAGAAAGTGGGGGTATAGGGAGAAGAAAGGAGAGAGAGACAGACAGACAAATAGACAGAAAATGAGAAATGAGGTAGAAAGAAAGAGGCAAACATGATGACAGGTAGAATAAGAAGAGGAATTTGCAAAGATAATGAGATGCTAAACGAGCAGAGAGAGAGAATAATGATCATAGGTAAGACTGACGAAACAAAAGGAAAAAAGTACACAGGAATCAGGGAACAATAAAGAGAA
>NC_091571.1:26049644-26057144 GCF_042767895.1 Penaeus vannamei | reverse complement strand
ATATATATAATAGTAATTTTCTCCTCCATTTTCTTCTTCTTTTACTTTGTAATTTTGTCGTCCTACCTTTCCATAGCGTCCACTGTCCAGCAGGAAGGATAAGAGCGCAGCCACCCGTCCCTCCGGTTCTTAACTCAGCCATCGACTCTCTCTCCCTCCTCTTTGTCTTTATTTGATTTAGTCTGTCTAAACAAAAGTACTGGTATTTATTCGATTCCAAGAAAAGAGTCAGATCATAGATTTCCTTTCTGCTGAGAGCGGCACTTGGGTTAGTGCCAATCACTGCTCGGCACTGTGGGCGATTGTGCTTCGTCCCTGTCATGGTGGTGGGTTGCTTAGCACGCTTGGGGTTGTCTGCGCGAGAGGGAGACGAAGAACACAGCTGGATTATGCTCTATGATAATCCTTAGATCTGGCATCCCTGTTGACAAAGCCAGAACTTGTCTCATCATGTCCCGGCGTGTTCGTGTCGTGTTTGGATTAGCAGGAAAGGCAGCGGTGCAGGAGTGTTGATATCGAAATAGTTGGAGAGGCGCGTGATGTTGCTTTTAGGTCAGGTCGGCGTCGGGGTCATCGGGCGCGCACAGGTTGTCGGAAGCGGAGTGAAGATCTTTATTAATTTTACTGTTATTGTTGTTGTTTTTGGTACTATTGTTATTATTAGTGTCGTCATCACCATGACCATCATCAATTATTTTATTGTTGTTGTTGTTATTATTATTATAATCATCGTTACGGAGATTTTTTTTTAAATGATGAAATTATGAAAACATGATAGGAGATGTTATTGGTTGTTTATGTAAATGTCGGCATTAGTCAGATATGATATATTGTTGGTTTATGTATGAGATTTAATTATCAAAATGAAAAGTAAAAGTAATCGGATGTTTATTATAAAAAACGGCGGTGCTATGCAAAATATTACAAAAAAAAATATAATCAAAACAAGCTCTGGAATACCTACCTCTCTATGCATATGTCATGATTATATCAAGAAGCCTAAATATTAATGGCTGTTTACACATCGCCATGATTTATGATGTTTTGACGCGGCGGCGGGTCACCCGGGGGAAATCTCGGCCGCGCGCCGCCGAGGTGGACGGAAGTTGACGAATTAGATTTGCTCGAAACTTCTCTGATTATTGGCGGATCGCTGGGTCGTTCCTCCGGGGGAAGTCGTCTCCGTTATTTAAGGCGGATTTGAAGGGGTCGAGGGAGGTGGTGGATTTGAAGGGGTTGAGGGAGGTGGTGGATTTGAAGGGGTTGAGGGAGGGGGAATTTCTGAAAGGAGAGAGAGAGAAAGAAAAAAGATATAACGGTTGCGAAGTTTTAATTGTCGGGGTTCTCTCTCTCTCTTTGTCAGTTGGCGGATTGGGGGTGGGTGATTTCGCCTGTTTGTTTTCGTTGTCCGACTTTTGCGAATGAAATCTCTCTCCTCTCTCTTTTTTTTCTTTTCTATTCTCTCCTCTCAGTTACTTTTTAAATCTTTCCCTCCTCCTTCTTCATCATCATCATCTTCTTCTTCTTCTTCTTCTTCTTCTTCTTCTTCTTCTTCTCCTCCTCCTCCTCCTCTTTTTCCTCTTCTCTTTTCTACTTTTCCCAAACTTTCCCCATCCTCTCCTTCCACTCCCCCTTCCTTCCTTCCTTCCTTCCTTCCTTCCTTCCTTCCTTCCTTCCTTCCTTCCTTCCTTCCTCCCTCCTTCCCCCCCTCCCTCCCTCCTCTTCTCCCTCCCTCCCTCCCTCCCTCCCTCCGTCCCTCCCTTCCCCACTTCCCCCCTGTCACCCTAAGCTCTCCTTCCTTATCCTACCTCATTAACGTCGATCAAGTTAAGGCAAAAAGCAAAACCAACTTGCCTCTCTTCTTACCTTCCGAGCGACGGTGCCCAGGAGATTCACCTTCCAGAATCTTCGCCGCTTGGATGGAGGAGAGTGTGTTGGGAGGGGAGTGGGGGGGAGGAGTTTGGAGGACGGGGGGAGTGGGTGGGGGAAGAGAGGGAGGGAGGGATAGGTTGGAGGACGGTTAAAGAGGTGGGGGATGAGACAAGTGTGGGAGGGGGACGGGGGAGGGAGGGGAAGAGAGGGCAAAAGGGTAGTGGGAGACTGAAGGGGAGGAGAGGAGAAGAAAGAATGGGTAGCAGTGGTGAACAGGGAGACAGAGGAGGGAAGGATGGAGGGGAGTGGTACTTGGGAAGGGGCAGGAAGGAAGGGAAGGAATAGGAGAAGAAGTAAGGGAAGTAGGAATAGTGACAAGGAAGAGGGAGGGAGGATAGAGTGAGGGGTAGTGAGTGAGACTAGGAAGGGAGGGAGGAAAGGGAGAATGGGAGGGAGGGAAGTTGAGAATGAGGGGAAAGGTTAAGGAGGAAGGGAATGAAGGAAAGAAAGAAGGAGAGGGAGAATGGGAGAGAGGGAGGAGAATGAGGGAGAGCGTTAGGAAAGGGAGGATGTGGAAGGAAAGAAAGAAGAGAGGGGGGATAATGGGAGGGGAAGGAAGCTGAAAATGAGGGAGAGCTTTGTAGAAAGGAGAGAGAGCGGAAGGAAGGATGGAAAGGAGGAGGAGGGAGGGAGGGAGGAAGGTGATGGAGAGTGGAAGGGAAGGAAGGAGGAGGAGGAGGAGGGAGGGAGAGACGAGGAAAGGTGATGAGAGTGGAAGGAAGGGAAGGAAAGGAGGAGGAGGGAGGCAGGGAGGAAGGTGATGAGAGTGGAAGGAAGGAAAGGAGGAGGAGGAGGGAGGGAGGGGAGGAAGGTGATGAGAGTGGAAGGAAGGAAGGAAAGGAGGAGGAGGGAGGGAGGGAGGAAGGGGATGAGAGTGGAAGGAAGGAAGGAAAGGAGGAGGAGGGAGGGAGGGAGGAAGGTGATGAGAGTGGAAGGAAGGAAGGAAAGGAGGAGGAGGGAGGGAGGGAGGAAGGTGATGAGAGTGGAAGGAAGGAAGGAAAGGAGGAGGAGGGAGGGAGGGAGGAAGGTGATGATGTCCAAACTTATCTGGAAAGTTTATTATCCCAGATGAGGTGATCGCCCAGAATGATTTTCTCGAGCGTTCGCTTCTCTTTCACTTGGTTGTGTGTTTTCGAATTTTATAATGCTTTGTATCTTTTTTTTTAATCCCTTACAGTGAAAATATCATTTATTCATTCATCTGAAACCTGACAAGTTTGGCGTTATTACCTTAATCTCTTACAGTGAAAATATCATTTATTCGTTCATCTATTTACCTGACAAGTTTGACGTTATTACCAACAAACATTTCTCCAAACATCCAAGAATCTCAACAAGGCTAAGAACAGACAGATCTGACCTCCAAGTAGTACAGATGCCTCTTTTACCTGTCATCTTAAGCAATCACCCGTGGATAAAACGGATAATTAACCTAGATAATGAGACTCTCAAGGAACACGGGGGAGCGAGCGACGCCGAAGAGTACTCGCCGAACGCAATAGCCAATTACCGACAACTTCCGACGCCGAAATTCACGCGAGCGGAATAGGTCGGGCTTGTGAGGTTTAAATGACTTTCAGCTACTTCGGCTCATCCTCGGATCGGTCATTAACGAGATGCGTAAATATGAGAAGGAGTGAAAAGAGGGGTTGTGTTTTTTTTCTAATTCTCTTTTTCTTCTTCTTTTTCTAATTCTCTTTCTCTTCTTTTTTTCTAATTCTCTTTTTCTTCTTCTTCTTCTCTTCATCATCATCACCATCTTCTTTCGGTGTTTACATTTTGCGTCCGCGGTCCTTCATTTTATTTTTTTATCTCTCTTTTTTTCGTCTTCTCTCAGCTTCCTTTTTTCCCATTCTATTTTCCGACCTCATTCTTTATGTGTTCGTGCGTGTGACCTCCTTTATTTAGTGACATTTCGTTCGTTTTTGAGTTAGAAGGCAACGTATCTTCGGTGTCGCCCTTACTGTGGCTGCCAGAAAATTACCCCCCCCCCCCGGCCTTGGCTCTGCGGTGAAGACAACTCCCTCCTACGGTGATTAGGTAGTTTTTGTGGCCTAATGATCAGCATGGCTGAGTGGCGACCCGGGTGGTAACAGGCAGGTTGGAGGGCTTCTTCAGTCCGATTAAGATGAAGAGTTAGGCAATGTGTGTTTAAGAAGAGATGGGTCGCTTGGGGATGAAGGGGTTATGTAAGTCATGTGTGTGTGTTTACGTGCGTGTGTTTGTGTGAGTAGGCATTTATGACATGCATGCGTATGTTTCCTTGTGACGATTTTCATCATCACTCACTCACTAACTCATTCGCCGAATCACACATACATATTTATGTATATATGTGTGTGTGTGTGTGTTTATACAAATATAAATTTACACACACATATATATGTACATATATGCATACATATTTATGTGTGTATAACTGCATGATTACACATGAATATGTATATATATATATATATATATATATATATATATATATATATATATATATATATGTGTGTGTGTGTGTGTGTGTGTGTGTGTGTGTGTGTGTGTGTGTGTGTGTGTGTGTGTGTGTGTGTGTGTGTGTGTGTGTGTGTGTGCGTGCGTGTGTGCGTGTGTGTTTATGTATATATATTAAAATGACAACCACAGAAAGAATATAAAATAAACGTTACGTTTCGAACTCTTCACGAGTTCCCGTTTTCATTTTCATTTTTGTGTACACGATACTGTGTCTGTGATTGTGTTCATATATGTATATATGTGTATATATATGTATATGTATGTATGTATATATGTGTATATATATGTATATGCATATATGTATATATGTGTATATGTGTACATACATATATATATATATATATATATATATATATATATATATATACATATATACATACATACATACATACATATATGTATATATATGTATGTATGCATGTGTATTGTTAAGTACGTATGTATGTGTATGTATATGTTATATATATATATATATATATATATATATATATATATATATATATATATATATATATATATATATATATATATATGTATATATGTATATATGTATATATATATATATATATATATATATATATATATATATGTGTCTGTGTGTGTGTGTGTGTGTGTGTGTGTGTGTGTGTGTGTGTGTGTGTGTGTGTGTGCGTGTGTGTGTGTGTGTGTGTGTGTGTGTGTATGTATGTATGTATGTATGTATGTATGTATGTATGTGTGTATGCATGTGTGTATGCATGTGTGTATGCATGTATGAATATGTATATATATATATATATATATATATATATATATATATATATATATATATATACATGTGGTATGGAGACATACATTTTTATGTGTACCTGTACGTATAGCTGGAAGCAGTACGCACTGGATGCACATCGAAGTCAAGGACGCAGTTTCAGTTCTTACGAGACAAAATCTCCCTTTAGGCATTCAGACTATTTTCGTTCCTGGCGAAGGCTGCCACGGCCGAGGCAGCGTTTATTCCACTATGAGAGTCATTAACCCTTGACGTAACGGTGATAATGATATAAAAAGGTATTTTCACAAGCACGATTTTTTTTCTTTTATGTCGCGATGGGTGGGAAGAAAGTGTCATGTTTCCGGCGAAGGTTGGGAGAGTGTGAATCTTTCTTTCGATCTTGCGAAAGTGTTCGGTTGTTTATGGCGGTGTTTTTAAGGTTTGCTCAAAAGATACGCGGAGATACTGGTATTTTATGAGTATATTTTAGGTTTTTAAGGTTTTTCTTTCCACATGTACGCGAGAAGTTTACAATCGTTCCACAAGAATTTACATATGTCTGAAGAGGCACATTTGTCTTATCTTTATAAAAAAAAGAGAAAAAATGGGACTTGAAACTCCCACTCGTTCTTTATCTTAAACCAAAACATCATCGTTGGGATTTACGAGCGAATTCCTCAAAACCGAATAAGATCAAGGTCACTTTCTACCGCCACGCAACCTGCAAATCCAGATCGTGTGAATGAAAACGAAATATATATAAGAATGAGTAATGAGCCGCGTAGAACTGTAATTTAGTCCCCCCCTCCCCCCTTGGTCATTCAACTGGGGGACTTTGCACGGAGCTCTCACGCCGCTGTGGGAAAAAAGTCGTTCTCAGCCCAGGCGAAGTCGTCGAGGAATGTCGCAAGTAGCCGCTACCTGTCTGCTTGGTTCTCTCGGCTCCCTTCTTGTGTGTCTTTATGTCTCGTGCGCTTTTTCTGTCTTTCTTACTATTTTTTTCTCTCTTTACCCCTACTCTGCCTCTTACTCTCTCTGTCTATCTGTCTCTCTGTCAATCTCTATCTCTCTGTTCTCCATCTCCTTCCCCCTTTCCTTCTCTCTCTCTCTCTCACTCTCTCTCTCTCTCTCTCTCTCTCTCTCTCTCTCTCTCTCTCTCTCTCTCTCTCTCTCTCTCTCTCTCTCTCTCTCTCTCTCTCTGTCTCTCTCTGTCTCTATCTCTCTCTGTCGATCTCTATCTCTCTCTCTCTCTCTCTCTCTCTCTCTCTCTCTCTCTCTCTCTCTCTCTCTCTCTCTCTCTCCCTCCCTCCCTCCCTCCCTCCCTCCCTCTCTCTCTCTCTCTCTCTCTCTCTCTCTCTCTCTCTCTCTCTCTCTCTGTCTCTCTCTCTCTCTCTCTCTCTCTCTCTCTCTCTCTCTCTCTCTCTCTCTCTCTCTCTCTCTCTCTCTCTCTCTCTCTCTCTCTCTCTCTCTCTCTCTCTCTCTCTCTCTCTCTCTTACTCTCTCTCTCTCTCTTACTCTATCTCTCTCTCTCTACTCTCTCTCTCTCTCTCTCTCTCTCTCTCTCTCTCTCTCTCTCTCTCTCTCTCTCTCTCTCTCTCTCTCTCTCTCTCTCTCTCTCTCTCTCTTTCTCTCTTTCTCTCTCTCTCTCTCTCTCTCTCTCTCTCCCTCTCCCTCCTCCTCTCCCTCCCTTCTCCTCCTCCCTCTCTTCTCTCTCTCTCTCTCTCTCTCTCTCTCTCTCTCTCTCTCTCTTCCTCTTCCTCCCTCCTCCTCCCTCTCCTCCCTCCTTTCTTCTCTCCCTCCCTCCTCTCTCTCTCTCTCTCTCTCTCTCTCTCTCTCTCTCTCTCTCCCTCCCTCCCTCCCTCCCTCCCTCCCTCCCTCCCTCCCTCCCTCTCTTTATCCCTCTCTCCCTTTCTCCCTCTCTCTAACGGCGCGTGTTGTTGGGAAAGAAGCCTTTCGGCCGAGCAGCCTGGGAAGGGATGGGCGGACAGGTTTTGGATGTGCACGGCTGTTGTGGCTGATTCGACTGAAGGTTTTCTCAGCGGAAGAAGAAATGTGATCGAAAACACTCCCATATATACTGGCACACGCAAGTGAGTGAGTGAGTTTGTGTGTGTGCGTGTGTGTGTGCGTGCGTGTGTGTGTGTGTGTGTGTGTGTGTGTGTGTGTGTGTGTGTGTGTGTGTGTACATGCGTATAAGAGCGCAAGCTGGGTGCGAGAGCATACACTTATGCATGACTGAATGACTCTCTTGCCCTGGGTCATCCCAAGCTCGCGTTCCTCGCCCGGCCTTGAGGGTCATCCAGCGCGTGCCG
>NC_091571.1:26042144-26044644 GCF_042767895.1 Penaeus vannamei | reverse complement strand
GGAACTTTTTGTTTTTATTCTGAAAGCACCGATTTTTTTCATAAGACTCGATTTTTCGCTCCTGTAGCTTTATAGGAACTTTTTGTTTTTATTCTGAAAACACCGATTTTTTTCATAAGATTCGATTTTTCGCTCCTGTAGCTTTATAGGAACTTTTTGTTTTTATTCTGAAAACACCGATTTTTTTCATAAGATTCGATTTTTCGCTCCTGTAGCTTTATAGGAACTTTTTGTTTTTATTCTGAAAACACCGATTTTTTTTCATAAGATTCGATTTTTCGCTCCTGTAGCTTTATAGGAACTTTTTGTTTTTATTCTGAAAACACCGATTTTTTTCATAAGATTCGATTTTTCGCTCCTGTAGCTTTATAGGAACTTTTTGTTTTTATTCTGAAAGCACCGATTTTTTTCATAAGATTCGATTTTTCGCTCCTGTAGCTTTATAGGAACTTTTTGTTTTTATTCTGAAAACACCGATTTTTTTCATAAGATTCGATTTTTCGCTCCTGTAGCTTTATAGGAACTTTTTGTTTTTATTCTGAAAACACCGATTTTTTTCATAAGATTCGATTTTTCGCTCCTGTAGCTTTATAGGAACTTTTTGTTTTTATTCTGAAAACACCGATTTTTTTCATAAGATTCGATTTTTCGCTCCTGTAGCTTTATAGGAACTTTTTGTTTTTATTCTGAAAACACCGATTTTTTTCATAAGATTCGATTTTTCGCTCCTGTAGCTTTATAGGAACTTTTTGTTTTTATTCTGAAAGCACCGATTTTTTTCATAAGACTCGATTTTTCGCTCCTGTAGCTTTATAGGAACTTTTTGTTTTTATTCTGAAAACACCGATTTTTTTCATAAGACTCGATTTTTCGCTCCTGTAGCTTTATAGGAACTTTTTGTTTTTATTCTGAAAGCACCGATTTTTTTCATAAGACTCGATTTTTCGCTCCTGTAGCTTTATAAGAACTTTTTGTTTTTATTCTGAAAACACCGATTTTTTTCATAAGACTCGATTTTTCGCTCCTGTAGCTTTATAGGAACTTTTTGTTTTTATTCTGAAAACACCGATTTTTTTCATAAGATTCGATTTTTCGCTCCTGTAGCTTTATAGGAACTTTTTGTTTTTATTCTGAAAACACCGATTTTTTTCATAAGACTCGATTTTTCGCTCCTGTAGCTTTATAGGAACTTTTTGTTTTTATTCTGAAAACACCGATTTTTTTCATAAGATTCGATTTTTCGCTCCTGTAGCTTTATAGGAACTTTTTGTTTTTATTCTGAAAGCACCGATTTTTTTCATAAGACTCGATTTTTCGCTCCTGTGGCTTTATAGGAACTTTTTGTTTTTATTCTGAAAACACCGATTTTTTTCATAAGACTCGATTTTTCGCTCCTGTAGCTTTATAGGAACTTTTTGTTTTTATTCTGAAAACACCGATTTTTTTCATAAGATTCGATTTTTCGCTCCTGTGGCTTTATAGGAACTTTTTGTTTTTATTCTGAAAACACCGATTTTTTTCATAAGATTCGATTTTTCGCTCCTGTAGCTTTATAGGAACTTTTTGTTTTTATTCTGAAAACACCGATTTTTTTCATAAGACTCGATTTTTCGCTCCTGTAGCTTTATAGGAACTTTTTGTTTTTATTCTGAAAGCACCGATTTTTTTCATAAGACTCGATTTTTCGCTCCTGTAGCTTTATAGGAACTTTTTGTTTTTATTCTGAAAACACCGATTTTTTTCATAAGATTCGATTTTTCGCTCCTGTAGCTTTATAGGAACTTTTTGTTTTTATTCTGAAAACACCGATTTTTTTCATAAGATTCGATTTTTCGCTCCTGTAGCTTTATAGGAACTTTTTGTTTTTATTCTGAAAGCACCGATTTTTTTCATAAGACTCGATTTTTCGCTCCTGTAGCTTTATAAGAACTTTTTGTTTTTATTCTGAAAGCACCGATTTTTTTCATAAGACTCGATTTTTCGCTCCTGTAGCTTTATAGGAACTTTTTGTTTTTATTCTGAAAACACCGATTTTTTTCATAAGATTCGATTTTTCGCTCCTGTAGCTTTATAGGAACTTTTTGTTTTTATTCTGAAAACACCGATTTTTTTCATAAGATTCGATTTTTCGCTCCTGTAGCTTTATAGGAACTTTTTGTTTTTATTCTGAAAGCACCGATTTTTTTCATAAGACTCGATTTTTCGCTCCTGTAGCTTTATAAGAACTTTTTGTTTTTATTCTGAAAACACCGATTTTTTTCATAAGACTCGATTTTTCGCTCCTGTAGCTTTATAGGAACTTTTTGTTTTTATTCTGAAAACACCGATTTTTTTCATAAGATTCGATTTTTCGCTCCTGTAGCTTTATAGGAACTTTTTGTTTTTATTCTGAAAACACCGATTTTTTTCATAAGACTCGATTTTTCGCTCCTGTAGCTTTATAGGAACTTTTTGTTTTTATTCTGAAAACACCGATTTTTTTCATAAGATTCGATTTTTC
>NC_091571.1:26017144-26027144 GCF_042767895.1 Penaeus vannamei | reverse complement strand
GGATCCATTAGCATTGCGATATAGGGAATCACGGGCGCCACCAGTGTGCTTGAGAAGGAGGGGATTTCGATGTGATTTTTCAAGTGAATGTTTTATTGCATCAGTGACCCTATTGCCTTGGCGGGGGTTTGCGGTCTCTGAGTGTCTATTAATTATCGTTATTGTTATTATTATTATTATTATTATTATTATTATTATTATTATTATTGTTATTATAGCTATTGTTATTTTGTTATTGTTATTATAATTGCTGTTGTTATGATTATCATTATTGTTATAATCATCCTCACCACCACCATTAGCATAACCATCCCCATCATCCCCATTCATCATCATTATTACCGTCATTATTATCATTATCGCCAGCATTCAGGATTTTTTTTTAATGATTCATTAGCATTGCGAGATCGGGAAACACGGACGTCTCCAGTGTACTTGAGAAGAGGGTATTTTGATGAAATTCTTCAATTGTGGATGTTTTTATTGCGGCAGTGACTCTATTGCCTTGGCGGAGGTATGCGCTCTCTGAGAGTGCTTTTAGTAATTACTATTATCCATATTATCTTTATTGCACTTAGAATCATTATTTTAATCTATCATTATTGTTATTATTATCATTATTATCATTGTTATTATTATTATTCTTTTTATTATTATTATTATTATTATTTTTATTATTATTATTATTATTATTATTATTATTATTATTGTTGTTGTTATTATTGTTATTATTGTTATTATTATTATTATTGTTATTATTATTATTGTTGTTATTGTTGTTTATATTATTATTATTATTATTATTATTATTATTATCATCATCATCATCATCATCATCATCATCATCATCATCATCATCATCATCATCATCATCATCATCATCATCATCATTATTATTACTGTTACTATTGCTGTTAGTTATATCGTATTTATGTACACTATCACACACATGCAAACACACACACACACACAGTATGTGTGTACATACCTCTATTAGAAGTATACACAGACTTTTATCGTTACTATTACGGTTGATGTTGTCTTTTAAAGTCATTATTATTTTCACTACTATCATTATTATCATTATCATTATTGTTGTTGATATTATTATTATTATTATTATTGTTATTATTATTATTATTATCATTATTGTAATAATCACCACTAACATCAGCATAACCATCACCATCATCCACACTCATCGTTACTACCGTCATTATCATTATCACCATAACCATCATCATCATAATCATCCCTTCCATCATCATCACCGTAACCGTCAGCATCATCGCCATCACCTTCATTAATATCACCATCATCACTATACTACCGTCATTATTACCATTATCATCATCATCATTCTTCCCATCACCACCACCACCATCATCACCATCATCACCAGACCCTTCGTCCTCCTTCATGTTCCCTAGCTACCCCCTCCCCCCTACCCTCTTCCCCCTATCCTGTGGCTCCCTACTCTGTACCCCAACCCTCTGCCCCCCTACCTGCTCCCCCACCGCCTCTTCGGTCTCTTTCCTCCCAAAGAGAAATTTCTGGACACCTGTTGTCGTGCGGTATGACCTCTGACCTGACCCCCTTGCTTCGAAGACTTTCCCGAAGACCTAGTTATATTTCCCGAAGACCTAGAATATTGGGCTTTTATCCTTTTAACTGCGTATTTAGATTGGTCTTTACTTTTTTTGGGTGTGTGTGTGTGTGTGTGATTATAGTGTTGGTTGTATTGTTATAATGCTTTTTTGTTTGTTTGTTTGATGATGTTATGTATGCTTGGTATGGTACGTGTAATTTGAGTGTTGATGCTGATGTTGAAATATGGGATAATGGAATGATAATAAACTCGATGACTGGGCGTGAATAAAAGATATAAGTGAAGTTGACATTAAAGTGGTTGCAATAGACGAGACAGAATAAAAGAAACCGCAACGAAAACAACAAAATAAAAGTTATACTAATGGCAAATAGGCTAAGAAAATGAAGAAAATGGCGATGTACAAAATATGTAATGGCGTAGTTAGCAGTCTATGTAAAATGAAGTGGCTAATGACGCGCTCCTGCTGAGAGACGAGAGAAATATTATGACGAGCCTTTCAGCAACAAAGCCCAATTGTTTTTTTTCTCTCTTTTCTTTTCCTTTCTCTTTTTTTCTTTCTGTAAGAGGTCGAAAACGTTTTCGCGTAAAAAACGTCGAGAAAGAGAGATTATAGACATTTACGGAAATCTACAGTTCTTATGACTTCATTTCAACAGTTTTGGAAGGAAAGAAACAGAGAAAGGTTTAAAAAGGTTAAAAAGAGCGGGGGATTTGGTGGTTATTAAAAAAAAAAAGATAAATAAAAAATGGGGAGGAGAAAAGTTAAAAGGACTGTTTGAAGATTTTTTTAAAAGATGCGGGAATGAAAAGGGTTATTTTTAATGTGGAGGAAAGGGAAGAAAATGGGTTTAAACAATACATTTAAAAAAAATAAAGAAAGTGGGAAGGAAAAACACAAATGGTTCTTTTTATGTGGAATGTGGGTGCGTTTTTTAAACTCCTTTAAAAGAAAAAAAAAAGAAGTGAGAGAAAAAAAATAAAAAAGGCTTCGGTAAGGCTTTAAAAAAAGAAAAAAAAAATTCCCCCAAAAGTACAAAAAGAGGAACTTACAGAAGAAAAGAGAATGAGATAGGAAACGACAAGAGAAAAGGGTTTTCAGAAGAGTGCATTTTCACGTATACGAAGAAGGGGTTCAACAGGTTAAGTCATTTCGTCGACGATTTCAGAGGGAAATGTAACCGGCAGAGCAAAAGGTTCTGGGGATCATTATCCTCAAGGGAAGAAACATGTCCCTCGTGCTCCGTGGAGGGTGCCTCGCGAAGGAGGAGGAAGAAGAAATGGGAAGGAGGAAAAGGAAGAGGAGGAAGAAGAAGAAGAAGGTGGCGGGGGAGGAAGAAGAAAAGAAGGTGGTGTAGGAGGAAGAAGAAAAGAAGGAGGTGGTGGAGGAGGAAGAAGAAATGGGAAGGAGGAAAAGGAAGAAGAAAAGAAGGAGGTGGCGGAGGAGGAAGAAGAAAAGAAGGTGGTGTAGGAGGAGGAAGAAGAAAAGAAGGATGCGGCGGAGGAGGAAAAAGAAAAGAAGGAGGTGGCGGAGGAGGAAGAAGAAAAGAAAGAGGTGGCGGAGGAGGAAGAAGAAAAGAAGGAGGTGGCGGAAAAGGAAGAAGAAAAGAAGGAGGTGGCGGAGGTGGAAGAAGAAAAGAAGGAAGAGGAGGAAGAAATACACTTCTTCCACTCTCCTCTCCTCTCCTTTTTCTTCTGGCCACCTCTTCCACCTCCTTCTCCTCCCCCTTCTCTTCTTCTCCTCCTCCTCTTCCTATTTTCTTCTTCTTTATCTTTCATCTTTTTTCTATTGCCTCCTCCTCCTCCTCCTCTACTTTTGCCTCCTCCTCCCCCTCCCCTACTTTCTCCTCCTCCTCCACCTTCTGACGAAGCGACCTCCCACTCCCATTCAAGACGTCCGTTTCTTATCGGTCGCATCAAGAGCAAGAGATAAGAAACAGAGACACAGCTTCCCCGCGAGGCATTATCTCGGAACCCGGATGAACCTCGTTTCTATCAGGCAGGAATTGCGCGCGAGTCCCCGATAAGGATCTGCGCGGCGATGGAGTCCGTTGGCTTGATAGGAATTGCCCAAGTTGTGTGCGTGTGTGTGAAGCGGCGCGCGTTATCCCGCGGATTTTTTTTTTCTCTCTCTCTCTCTCTGTCTTCATTCTTTCTCTTGCTCTCTCTCTCTGTCTTCATTCTTTCTCTTGCTCTCTCTCTCTGTCTTCATTCTCTCTCTCTCTCTCTCTCTCTCTCTCTCTCTCTCACTCACTCTCTCTCTCTCACTCTCTCACTCTCTCTCACTCTCTCACTCTCTCCCTCCCTCCCTCCCTCACTCACTCACTCACTCACTCACTCACTCACTCACTCACTCACTCACTCACTCTCTCTCTCTCTCTCTCTCTCTCTCTCTCTCTCTTCATTCTATCTCTCTCTCTCTCTCTGTCTTCATTCTCTCTCTCTCTTTCTCTGTCTTCATTCTCTCTCTCTCTCTCTCTCTCTCTCTCTCTCTCTTTCTCTCTCTCTCTCTCTCTCTCTCTTTCTCTCGCTTTTTCTCTCTCTTTCTCTCTCTCTCTGTCTGTCTGTCTGTCTGTCTCTGTCTGTCTCTCTCTCTCTCTCTCTCTCTCTCTCTCTCTCTCTCTCTCTCTCTCTCTCTCTCTCTCTCTCTCTCTCTCTCTCTCTCTCTCTCTCTCTCTCTCTCTCCCTCTCTCTCTCTTAGGGGTGATTTTCCTAGGGTGATGATTATGATGATTTGGATGATGGTGAAGAAAGGGTGCTGACTGTGATGGTACTAAGATTGGTGGTGATTGGCATATGTGATGATACTGGCAGGAGTGTGAGTTGTTGGTACTGAGGATGATGGTGATGCACCTTTCTTTGTGATTCTGATTGTGATGACGTTAATGACAGTTGTGATGACTAATTTGTGAGAATACCGAGAGGATTAGGATTGGTTGGTGATGAGGATGATGAGGATGCCAGTACCTTTCTCCGCGTGGTGATTGTGGTGATTATGATTCCAATGTGTGATGATGCTGACGGGGACTATGAGTACATTATTCTGAGTACATTATTCAGTCATCATTATTAATGCTATTCACTTGTCTCTAAATGTTAATTAACGGAAGGCTAACAATTAAGTAATGGTCATCATCCCATTGAAGCTGAAACTTGTATTTTTTCATGTTTAGTTAGATGCGATGCTAATACACATTTTTCTTTTTTTCTTTTCAGGTATGTAATGAAATGTACCTGTGAATGGACTATGCTACACGGACCGTAATTAGTGTGAGCTGCCTTTTGAAGTTGTATGTGCAGGTAGTTTGTTCATCGGGCGTTGTGAACACGCGTTTCAGAGTACGTACATAGGGTTAAAAAAAAAAGAAAAAAAGAAAAAACACGTTCTATAGGGATTTTACCTCTAATGACATGACGGATGTCCGTAGAGGTGATAATCGTATGATGCTCGTATATTCATCTTTTTTGTTTAGCATTTTTTGTATGCTCTTAAGGCCCCTTTTTCCGTAAATTAATTTTTATTGAATATTTTTTCCTGTAACTCGGGTTGACGACCATATGCTCTCAGGATCAGAGAGTAAAAACTGGTGATGAATATGCTGATTAACTTAGTCTCTCACCTTTCCTTTGCCGTAACCCCGAGAGAAGTGAAAAGGGAGAGAGAGAAAATAGGATAATTAACCCCTTCCTATTCTCTGCTTCCTTTCCTATCGAATGCAATATTGTGAGTTAGTTTTATCCTGGTGATAAGATTTAAAAGGGAATTTTTTTTTTTTGTAGAGGATAAGATAATGGGGGGGGGGGATAAGGGTAGAGGGGAAAGGGGGAAGGGGATGATGGAATAAAAAAAAACTGAGAAGGATGATAATTTGTGTGAAAACTTGGACAAATCGGAGACTTGGGGACGACCGATACTTTGTTAGGTAAGTTCGCTCCGTATCACTCACTGGGGATCGGCCAAGTTTGGAAGAAAGGGGGATGGGAGGAGGAGGGAGGGGGAGGAGGAGGAGAAGGAGGAGGAGGAGGAGGGTGGGGGAAGGAGGAGGAGGAGGGGGAGGGGAGGGGGAGGTAGGAAGAGGGGAGGAGGAAGGAGGTGGAGGGGGATGGTGGGAGGAGGAGAGAGGAGGAGGAAGGAGGTGGAGGGGGGATGGTGGGGGAGGAGGAGAGAGGAGAGGGAGGTGGAGGGGGAGGGCGGGGGAGGAGAGGAGGAGGAGGCAGAAGAGGAGGAAAGGAGGAGAAGGAGGGGGAGAGTAGGGAGGGCGGAGAAGGGAGAGGAGGAGGAATAGAGGTAAGGGAGGAGGAGGGGGGCGGGCGAAAAGGAAGGAGGAGGAGAGTAGGTGGGCGGGGGATGATGAGATGGGAGGAGGAGGAGGGAAGGAGGAAACAGAGAATGTAGGGGAGGAGGAAATGGAAGATGGAGCGATAGGAGGGGAGCAGGTGGATGTTGGGGAGGGGGTCAGGAAGGGATGAGGTAGAAGATTGGAGGGGGGAGGGGAAGGGGAAGATGATAAGGGAGAAGGGCAGGATTAGGTGGAAGATGGAAGAGGAAGGGTGGAAGCGCTCGGGCGAGGAAGGACAGGGGATGGGAGACAGAATGGGAGATTGGAAGTACTAAGGAAGTGAGGGGAGAAAGACGGGAGAGGGGTGGAATGCGGAAAATGGAAGGGGCGGAAGGACGATAAGGGCTGAGTGAGGAAGATTGGAGAAAGGAGAGGCTGGAGGACTAAGATCGAGGAAGGGGGAATAAAAGCAGGAGGAAGGTCACACGCTAGGAAAGGGATCTTGGAAGACGAGAGGGAGCGAGAAAGAGAGAGAGGTAGAGGAAATACGGATAAGAAGAAAACGAAAAAGGGGACAGATGCAGGAAGATGCAGTTGGAACGATTTAACGAAAAGAGGAAATGAGATACGACGTCGATTTAAGAGTCTTCAGGGAATAAGGAAACACGAAGGCACTGTAGTTTGTGACCGACGGCGGTGGTGGTGGTTTATTTTCGTCAATTTCATTTCGCTTTTGAGTTGATGGCTTCGCTTTTGTAGCCTTTGCTCGATGTGTAGATGTGAGGGACAATGTTATGCAAATAGATGTACATTGTAAAAATTGGATTTCTATTTATGTTATTTTCAGCGGCTTTATAAAATTGTATGATCTTTGTCATTATATTTGTTCGATGTTTATTTTGCATTAATTATATTTTTACACATCATTGTCGCTAAAAAAAGCATCGACCTTCAAATTTACACAATTATTATCTTTGTTAGTGTTGCTGTTGTTATCGATGCCTTCATCTTCTGTTGCCATTGTTGCCAACTTCATTATCAACCCGCATGCGGGTGTATTGTAATACGCTGTCTGTCACAGTGATAACTCAAACTTGCCTTATCTGATTCAGAACGAATTCGGGGATTCAGGGCAAGGAAAACAAAGATAAACGAATGAAAAGATAAGTAATATATGCATAGATAAATCAATGGTGGCAGTGGTAACAGGTAGCTTGATAGACATCACAATGTAATACTAGATAGTGCAAAAGCATAGTCGTTTGCTCAAGTGTAACAGGTATCTAAAAGAGATGAATTTAGCTATGGATGCATATATATAGACTGAAATCGCTTTTGATGAGTGACATAAGGGAGTAAATTCGAGTGCAATTTTTTACATGTATTCTCAGTATAGTTTAATCTCGTGTTAATACTCTGATGACGTTCTTTTCCCAAAAGCAATGGCCTGGTGTTACATTTCTCTGAGTGATATTTTGACTTTTCACTTATACTGATAGTACCGCTGGACCCTATTATTCACTTAATAATAATAATGATAGAATTATTGTTTTGAACAAACATGTTAAGATTGATTGTCTTAAAGATGATGATAATGATCACTGTAAAAAATTGTGAATTAAGGGTATAGTATTATGATGATGGCAACGATTGTAATAATAACGATGATAGTGGTAATGATTATAATGATAATAATATTGATAATGATAATGATGATGATAACAACAGCAGCACCAACAATAATGATGATGATGATGAAAATAGTAGTAATGATAGTAATAATGATACTACTACAACTACAACCGCTACTACTACTGTAATAATAATGATAATAATGATGATAATAACAATAACATCAATAGCAGTAATAGTAATCATATTAATATTTATCATAATGATGATAACGATAATAATGACAGTAACATAATCAGATGTTACTTTTACGAAGCACAAGGCATTAGACACAAACAAGCATCCGTCCTCGAGTGATCTTACGCCCGAATCTTCAGCTCTCTCACGCCCAAGACGCCCCGGCGGTGTGAAACGCCCCTCATCTGCATACACGACCTGCATACGGGCGTGAGACTACAACCGATATGATGATGGATAGTAGGGTGGGGGGGGGGGGAGGGAAGGGGAGTGGGGTGGGTGAGCGGAGTGTGTGTGTTGGAGGGGAAGTGAGGTGAGGACGGGGGAGGGGTGATGGAGGGGGTCTGGGATGAGGATGGGGGAGGGGTGATGGAGGGGGTGTGGAGTGAGGGAGAGGAGTGTTATGGAAGGGGAGTAGGGAGGGTAGGTAGGAGGGGTTTGGTGTGGGGAAACGGGAGAAGTAGAGGGGGAGTTGCCCCAAAGTAGGGCGTAGCGGGGAGTGGTGGGGAAGAAGGGAAGAGTGATTAGGGGAAGATTAGTTGAGAAGGGGAGTAAGTAACTGCAGGCGTTAGTCTGTTCGTTGTGGGTTGGGGCGGGCGGTGAGTCCTGCGCAGGGGGTCACGGGTGTGAGTTCGGGATGCTGGTGGGGTGTTGGGGGAGGGGGGATTCGGGGTGGAGGAAAGTAAGGAGGAGTGAGGAAGGATTATATGGGGAGGGGATATTGGGAAAGGGAATGGGATGTAGGAGAGAAAGAGAGGGAGAGAGGCGTGGGGGAGAAGGAGAGGGAGAGAGACATAGGAGAGAAAGAGAGGGAGAGGGGCGTAGGAGAGAAAGAAAGGGAAAGAAGCGTGGGGTAGAAGGAGAGGGAGAGAGACGTAGGAGAGAAAGAGAGGGAAAGAAGCGCAGGGGAGATAGAGAGGGAAAGAGACATAGGAGAAAAGAAGAGGGAGAGAGGCGCAGGGGAGGAGAAAGAGGGAATGGGTGAAAGAGTTTTCCGACAGACAGATATTTCCCAATGGTCTAATGACATATATATTCATTTAGCCATTTCTGGTGGATATTAAAAAAAAACTGATTAATGTGTATTTCTTTGTAAAAAAATAAAAAAATAAAAAAACAGTATCCATGTTCACAATAAAAGAGAACATTAAATAAAGAAATCCTTACCCTAAAAAAAAAATAAGAAAAAAGATAAGGAAAAAAGCTGAACAATATAGTTCGCTCCCTGAGGATAGTCTCCCTCCGCTGATACGAAAATATTGGACAGCGAGGAGACGAGCGAAGGAGAGCATGTCTCACTTCTGACGGAGCGAAAGTGGCCGGTGACAGCAGCGAAGGGGTTAAGGATCTCTTTACATGATGACCGAGGTAGTAGGATTGACAGGTGAGGACAGGTGAATGAGTGAGGGAGGAGGTAATGAGAAGAAGAAGAAGACTGAGGAAGAGGATGAAAGGGGAAGAAGAAGAGATAGGATGAGAAGGACAATAGAAGAAGAAAAATTGAAGAGAAGTAGAATTAAAGTAAGAGAATTGAAATGGATCATAGTAGAAAGGGAGGAAGAAAAGGAAAATGTGATAGGAGGAGGAGGAGGAAGAAGAGAATGGCAAGAAGCAGTGAAGGAAGAAGTCTTGGAGAGGCGTCCGTGGCCTGTCGATTTGAGGTTTGGTGGCGACGGGCGTGACGTGAAATTATAAAGCGAAAATTGTCATGTTAGATTGTCGTATTTTTCTCATTTCTATCTAGGTTACGATTTTGTTTAATGCCGGGAGGATAGGAAGCTAGTTCATGGTCATTTTGTTTTGTGTGGTTAAAGTAGGAAGGTATTTCATGATTTTTTTTCGTATGTGATTAAGGTAGCAAGTTGGTTCGTTATAATTTACTCGATTTGTATATAAATTCAATCATAAATCTATGGTGGAAAGAAAGGTGCAAGTCGAAGGATTTAGTACAATGAATGTGGAAACGTAGGTTGGCACAAAGTTAATAAATGTAATAAAAGTTTTAAAATAGCTGTGAGAAGATGAAAATGAATGTTGAAATAATAGGAATAAGGGAGGAGGGAATAAGAGGACAGTAACAGGAGGAGGAACAGGAAAGCAGAATATGAATAAAAAATGACGATAAATTAAGAAAGGAGAGGAAAATAAATATTGGAAAAGCAGGATTCAGGGAGAAGGAAATAAGAGGACAGGAACAGGAGGAGGAATAAGAAGAGGAAGGAACAGGAAAGCAGAATGAGAA
>NC_091571.1:25997144-26007144 GCF_042767895.1 Penaeus vannamei | reverse complement strand
CATGCAATTGACCCCTTAAGAGGCAGTAGATAGTTTGCAATGCGAGGATTGACGCGTCATGGCCTGTGCTCTCTTTGGCGAATTTTAGTCAGAAATACCTCGAGGATGAAGCGGTGCCCGGGATGGAAAGCCTGCTGAGTAATGCATCCCATTCCAAGCGCATACTAATGTACAGGGAATGTGAAAGGGTTGCCAAGATCGTAAAAAAAAAAGAGTAAGAGAGAAAAATCTGTGATAAAAATGAGTGGGGAAAGGGAATTTGAAGAAGGGAAGATCTCTTACGAATGCGTCGTATGTTATCGTGTTTATGTTTCAGTTCCAGCAATGCGGGGGGGGGGGGGCAAGGGAGGTTAATGAGAAAGGAGGGTGGGAGGGAGGATCACTAGGGAGAGGAGGGAGAAGGGAACTAAAAAGAGAGAAAGGAGGATAGGAAGGAGAGATAGAGAGGGAAGGCTGAGAAAAGAAGAGGATTGGAGGGGTAGAGGATAAAGGGATAGGAAGAAGGAAGGAAGGCAAGGGAGGCTAATGAGAAGGGGAGGTGGAAAGAAGGGTGACCAGGGAGAGGAAGGAGAAGGAGACAATTAGAAGAGAGAGAAGACGATAGGATAGAAAGGTGTAGGGGAAAAACGGATAGGAAGAACAGAGAGGAAGGGAGGACCAAGAAAAAAAGAGGATAGGAGGGAAAGACGGGAGAAGAAGAGAGGGTAGGAAGGAAGGTAAAGGAAAGAAGAGGATGAGAGGGAGGGAGGAGGGAGGGCAAGAGAAGGAGAGAGAGGAAGGGAGGGCCAAGATAAGAGCAGGATAGGAGGGAAGGAAAGTAGGAGGAGAGAGGGAAGGAAGGAAGGTAAAGGAAAGAAGAGGATGAGAGGGAGGGAGGAGGGAGGGAGGGCAAGAGAAGGAGAGAGAGGAAGGGAGGGCCAAGATAAGAGCAGGATAGGAGGAAAGGAAAGTAGGAGGAGAGAGGAAAGGAAGGAAGGTAAAGGAAAGAAGGGGATGAGACGGAGGGAGGAGGGAGGGAGGGCACGAGGGACTGCATCAATTCATCTCGCAAAGCGGCCCATATCCTCTTTACTTTTTGGTCGCGTTGCTTCTCAGATTTATCGCGCCGTTTATTGCCGCGGAATAGATTGCTGCTCACCATCTATTTCCTTGACGTTGGTGGGGTTTGTACGCGCACTCACGCCCGCACCCACGCACTCACGCCCGCACCCACGCACTCGCGCCCGCCCCCACGCACTCACGCACGCACCCACGCACTCGCGCCCGCACCCACGCACTCGCGCCCGCCCCCACGCACTCACGCCCGCCCCCACGCACTCACGCCCGCACCCACGCACTTGCGCCTATACGTGCTACATGAAGAAAAAATAAAAAAAGGCTTACACTCGCAAACGCACTCGCATACATGCGTATACAGACACACATGCTCACGTTCACGTTCACAAATACATACATACACACAAACACGTTCTCTCTCTCGCTCTCGCTCTCTCTCTCTCTCTCTCTCTCTCTCTCTCTCTCTCTCTCTCTCTCTCTCTCTCTCTCTCTCTCTCTCTCTCTCTTTCTCTCTCTCTTTCTCTCTCTCTTCTCTCTCTCTTCTCTCTCTCTCTCTCTCTTTCTCTCTCTCTCTCTCTTCTCTCTCTCTCTCTCTCTCTCTCTCTCTCTCTCTCTCTCTCTCTCTCTCTCTCTCTCTCTCTCTCTCTCTCTCTCTCTCTCTCTCTCTCTCTCTCTCTCAATGGCTCTGGGATTTGGCGAAAGAAATTAATCCTCGTGTTTATCTTCGTCTCGAAAATTAGTGCATAAATCTGGAAGGAGTTCGAGCGAAGGTGAGTTCTGACTGATGGTTTCATTTTCCTGCGAAAGGGGGAAGGTGAGTGGGGAAGAAGGAAGGGGGAAATAGGAAGAGAAAGGGGAGGGAGGGGAGTGTGATGGAATGAAAAGGAAGACAAGCGAAGTAAAAAGAAAAGGAGAGAGAGGGAGGAAACGCTGGAGCATACATAGATATAGCATAGATAGATATAGATAGATATATAGACATATAGACATATAGGCATATAGACATATATAGACATATATATATATATATATATATATATATATATATATATATATATATATATATATATATATATATATATATATATGTGTGTGTGTCTGTGTGTGTGTGTGTGTGTGTGTGTGTGTGTGTGTGTGTGTGTGTGTGTGTGTGTGTGTTCGTTTGTGTGTTTGTGTCTTTGTGTGTGTGTGTGTGTGTGTGTGTAGTGAGAGAGAGAAAAAGAAAGAGAGAAGCGGGAGGAAAAAAGAATTAAGGAAATGAAGGGAGAAGAGAGAGAAGAGAAGAAGTCTGAATGTAGGCGAGAGCAACCGTGAGGAAGTGAGAGAGAAAGAGAAAAAGAGACAGAGAGATAAAATGCAGAAAAAAAGAGAGAGAAACCTAATACAGAAAAATCAACACAAGACAAAAAGACACACAAAAAACAAACAAGCCAACACAGAAAAAATCGAAACGGAAAGAGAGAAATAGAGAGAAAATACAAAACAAGTAAATAACCAGCAAAGACATAAACACCCTCGCAACAGCACGATCAAACAGCTCCCCGGATTTTATCGTGTTCCTCTTAGAGTGAAAAGGTGATTTGGCGAATCGGACATTTCGAGATCTTATCCATCTCTCTCTGTCTCTCTTTCGATTCTCTTTCTCTCGCTTCTCTCCTTCTCGCTTTTCCTCTCTCTCACTTGTCTTCTTCTCTCTCTTGCTTCTCTCTCTCTCTCGCTTCTCTCTCTCTCTCTCTCTCCTTCTCGCTTTTCCTCTCTCTCTCTCTCTCTCTCGCTTCTCTCTCTCTCTCGCTTTCTCTCTCTCTCTCTCTCTCTCTCTCTCTCTCTCTCTCTCTCTCTCTCTCTCTCTCTCTCTCTCTCTCTCTCTCTCTCTCTCTCTTTCGCTTTCTCTCTCTCGCTTCCCTCCTCGCTTTTCCTCTCTCTCGCTTCTCTCCTTCTCTCCTTCTCGCTTTTACTATCTCTCGCTTCTCTCCCTCTCGTTTTTCCTCTCGCCTTTTCTCTCTCTGCTTTTCTTCCCTCTCGCTTCTCTCCCTCTCTCTCTCGCTTCTTTCCCTCTCGCCCCTCTCGCTTTTCCTCTCTCTCGCCTCCCCCCCTCGCTTCTTTCCCTCTCGCTTCTCTTCCTCTCGCTTTTCCTCCCTCCCGCTTTTCTCTCTCTTTTTCTTTCTCTCACTCACTTTCTTTCATTCTCTCTCTCTCTCTCTCTCTCTCTCTCTCTCTCTCTCTCTCTCTCTCTCTCTCTCTCTCTCTCTCTCTCTCTCTCTCTCTCTCTCTCTCTCTCTCTCTCTCTCGCTTCTCTCTCTCTCTCTCTCGTTTCTCTCTCGCTTCTCTCTCTTCTCTCTTATCCCCCTCTCTCTTCTCTCTCTCGTTTCTTTCCTCTGGCTTTTCCTCCCCGAGTCCTTCCGAGCGTGAGGGAGGAGGATGGAGTGAGTGATGAATCCTGCGACGATCCTCCGCCGGCTCCGGAGGCTGAGCAGGAGCGCGAATATCTCCTCTTGTTGGATTTTTCGCGTCCGGGTTCTTGCTGTTCTTTTTTTTTCTTTGTTGGATTTTTTTTTTTGCGGGTTTTGTTTGATATTTGTAGATTTGTTTTTATTACGTGTTTCTTTTTTTATTTGTTTGTTGTTCTTTAACCTATTTGTCTCTGTATTTTTTCTTTATTGTTTTTTTTTTTTGCCGGGGTTATTTTGTTTTATATTTGTAGATTTGTTTTGTTGCGTGGGTTTTGTTTTATTTGTTTGTTGTTCTTTTGTATATTTGTCTTATTTGTCTCTGTACTTTTTCTTTGTTGGATTTTTTTGGCGGGATTATTTTGTTTGGTATTTGTAGATTTGTTTTTTATTGCATGTGTTTCTTTTTTATTTGTTTGTTGTTCTTAATCAGTATCTTATTTGTCTATGTAGTTATTTATGTGGACAGGCGTTCACATTTTTTCGCATGTGTTACTATTTAAACCATATATGCTGTATCTGCCAGACTGTATGCTTATAAATAGATAGATAGATAGTGTAGAAACTTTTCACACAATTTAGACTCAGTTTTCCATGTCATGATAAGTTGATCGATAATAGTTAAATAATCGGAAAACAAGCTTATTGGGCAATACAGCCAGAATCGAAAGTCACAGAACTGCAAGATTTTTCATTGATCAAAACATCATTTCATTCTTAGGTATCTTTTGACACACACACACACACACACACACACACACACACACACACACACACACACACACACACACACACACACACACACACACACACACACACACACACACACACACACACACACACACACACACACACACACACACACACACACACACACACACACACACACACGCACACACACACACACACACAAGCATACCCATATACACCACATGAGTTACGAGTGAAGGCCCATGTCGACTGACTATATGGTGACAAACGTTTGTTCGAGGTTGTTTTTAAAATGAAGAATGATGATAGGCCTTCGTTATAAATGATCATAGGATTTGCTTTTTTAAACGTTTTTAGAATGCTGATAGGGCTCACGTTTTTTTTTTTTTTTTTTTAGATAGCTTAAAATCATGCCATTGTAACGTTCAGATTATTGCGTTTCCCTATTCAAGCGGCTTGGTGTTCCTGTTCTGATATTTGGAATATTAAACGCCGGGAATGGTAGGTCTTCCATTGTGAGTTTCGGAAGGATGTCAGAGTTAAAATCCTCTGACGTTTATAGAAGGATGGTGCGGCGTCCTTTTTATAGCGTGTAGGATGATGGTCAGATTTTCTCTTTTAATGTGTAGAATGATGATGAGGCTCTCTTTTTGAAACGTTTAGATGTTCACTTTAAAGAACGTTTGAAAGATGGTGCTGGTATCATGCTAAATTGAATGGTTAAAAGATTTGTTGTTTTTGTAGTTGTTTTACTGACGATGGTTGTGACAAACTATATTTTGTATTTGTTTTATTGTTCTATGGAATTATACTAGAATTTTAGAAACTTGTAAAGTAAAAGTTGTTTCTCTGCCACAAAATGAATCAAGGGAATAAAAAGAAAATGGAATAGCAACAACAGCGAAGGCATGGTAAAAGAGAAACACAAGGAGAACAATAACAAAGAAAATAACAGAAATACAAAAAAAGGGAGGAAGAATACAAAAAAAAACATACAACGAACACGAAACTATTTCATTTCCTGAACCAGCTCTCGACCGGAAGGAAAAAAAAGAAAAAAAGAAAAATAGTATAAAAAAAGGGTTTATCTGACCTAATCTCCCCAGCCGTCGGTGGAGACGATACTTTGGCGTCTTAGGAGAAATACGAAGGGGGGGGGGGAGGCACAAGGAAGGGGAGGAGGAAGAGTCAGGGGGAGGGGGAGGAGTCAGGGGAGGGTAGGGACATGGCGGGGAGGGGAGGAGTCAGGGGGAGGCGGGAGGAGGGTAGGGGCCAGGAGGGCAAGGGGGAGCAAAGACTTCGGCATTATCTTGTTAGAAAGTGCATTACAGTGGCTCTCGCTCGGAGGGAAAGGCGGAGCGGAGGTGCGTGCGTGTGTGTGTGTGTGTGTGTGTGTGTGTGTGTGTGTGTGTGTGTGTGTGTGTGTGTGTGTGTGTGTGTGTGTGTGTGTGTGTGTGTGTGTGCAAACTGTAGAAGGAAGAGGATCAGAAGAGGATGAGGAACCAAAAGGAGGAGGAAGAGGAAATAGCAGAAGAAGAGGAGGAGTAGAAGGCAGAAGAAGAGATAATTTTTTTCTCTCTTTCATTCTCCATGTCTAGACTTTTATACCTCCAAGTATTTCTTCTTCCTTTTATTTTGCGTCCTTCGCTTTCCCCCTTTCTCTTCGTTAATTCTCCATTTCTCATAACTGCTATCGACAAGGCCCTTTCCTGCTTCCTCTTCCTGTCTTTTCTCTCTCCTCCTCATCTTCTTCTCCAGCTCTTTTGTCGTCATTCACTCCCCCCGCTCCTTCTCTCTCCGCCTCTTACATATTCTTTCGTGTCCTGATCGCAATTTCTTCTTCTCTTCCTTTCATTCGCTGATTTATTTTCTCTCATATTTCAGTCTCCGTTCTTACGACGTTCCCAGTCTTTCTTCTCTTTCTTGTCTGGTCTTTTAATTTCTCTTTGCCCTTCTGCTACTTTTTTTATTATCTCTGCTTTCGCCTGCTGTTTATCCCGCTTTTGTTTCTCTCTTCTGCATCACCGTGTCCAGTTTAAGTCTTTTGTCTTTGTTTGTTACTCATTTCTTTTCTTCCTCCCTTTTTTACTCTTTTTCCATTCAGACTTTCTTGTTTTTCATCTTCATGTTATCGTTATTATGATCATTATTGTTTCTTTTTTCACTGTAATTATCCTTTTCCTCCTCCTTCCCTTCCCTTCCCACTCTTCTTCCTTTCCCTCACGCTCCCTCTACCTCTCTCCTCTCTTCCCTCTCTCCCTCCTTCTCCTCCCCCGTCCTCCTACCTTCCCAGTCCTTATCCTTCCCCACTTCCTCTCTCCTCTTCGCCCCTCCCCACTCCTCCTTCTTCTTCTTCTTCTTCTTCTTCTTCTTCTTCTTCTTCTTCTTCTTCTCCTCCTCCTCCTCCTCCCCCTCCTCCTCCTCCTCCTCCTCCTCCTCCTCCTCCCCCTCTTCCTCCTCCTCCCCCTCTTCCTCCTCCTCCTCCTCCCCCTTCCTCCTTCTACTCCGCCCCCTCTTCCTCCTCCTCCTCCCCCTACTCCTCCTCCTCCCCCTCCTCCCCCTCCTCTTCCTCTCCATTCATCACAAGAGGGAATGTCGCGCCACAGTAAAAGTCTTAAGAACATCCCGAGGCAAAAATGGCGCCTTGGATTTGGCGAATTCTTTTTTGGGACCTTTTCTTCCCGTTTTTCGGTTGAACAAGACAAAATGGAGCAATTCTTTGTCAGTCGGCACTTCAGCTCCGGTTTGTCTTTAAGAAAATGTATTCGTTCGTCTCTTGTCTGGGTTTCTGTGTTGCATTGTCAAAGACGCTTTTGTTGCTGTTGTTGTTTCTCTGAATGCCGGATGCAAAGAGTAAGGAAGTAGAGAAAGGAAGTAAAAAGTAAAAGTTTGAACGCACTTTGATAGGTTGACGTTAACGTGCTCTTTTGCCTCTTCACTTTCTACACGTAACACATCAAGACACATCATATCACATCCCAACCCGTCACATCATAACACATCACAAAACATCTCAACACAGCACAGCACAACACATCACAACCCGTCACATCATACCACATCACAACACAACAAAACATGACGAAACACAAAATATAACACACCACACCACACCACACAACACTCCGTACCATAACCCCCCCCCCTCCTATACCTCCGCACCCCCCTCCGACCTGCCCGAATCTCAGCGCAAGCCAACGTGCCAGCCAGAACAGGGCATTAGATCCTGAAGGCCATAAGAGCGCTTTCATGGCCTCACTCGCGCACTCATGGCCGTGGTCGTGGCAGGGAAATATGTGGCCCTGTGTGCTGGCATTAGCATTATGGCACCGCTCTGTCATGTGCCCGTAATGAGGCCGCCGTCGTAGCGCTGATGCCCGCGCGCATGCTCTAAGTGCGTGCATTTCTCATTGAGGGTGTGTGTGCGTTTGTGTGTGTATGTGTGTGTGTGTGTGTGTGTGTGTGTGTGTGTGTGTGTGTATTTGTGTGTCTGTGTTTGTGTTTGTGTTTGTGTGTGCGTTTGTGTGCGTGTTTGTGTATGTATGTATGTGTGTGTGTCTGTGTCTGTGTTTGTGTGTGTGTGTGTGTGTGTTTGTGTATGCGTGTCTGTGTTTGTGTATGTATGTGTGTGTTTCTCCTATATGTGTACATTATGTTGGTGTTTCCCTTGTGCAAGTATATAATGAGTCTCCTTTCTGTGTTTGTTTGTTTTTCATCTAATTTATTTTCTCTTTTTTGTGTCTTTATTCTTTATTAAGCACATCCATGTTTTCGTTTTTCTTCTTATCCAGACTAAAAACAGAGTCGCAAGCAGAAAAAAAATTAAATTGCCTTTCCAACCAGACAACCTCCCCCCCCATCCCCCCTCTCCCTCCACTATGCGAAAACCTCATGAGAAAATCGCAGCTATTCATGAGGTCGGTGATGACGTCATGAGAATGAACATGGCTTCAGGATGTTCTTCCTCCGTTATTCTGTTTTTTTTTTTCTTTTTCTTTTTTAGTCTTTCTTCTCCTTCTTCGGTTTGAAGTTCATCGCATATTATATTCGTGTGTTTTTTGTGGATTCAGAATTCTTTTTTCCGAAAAAAAATGAATTATGATACTGGTGGTGATAATTATGCTAAATATGGTAATGTTGCTAATGATGGTAATGATGGTAATGATGCCAATTATGGAAATGATGATAATTAAGGTGATGTTAAGTATGGTGATGTATCAACAACACTGATAATTATGATAGTAATAATCATAACAATGATAAAAATGATGATGGTGATGATAATAATAATATTGATAATGATATTAGTAAAATTGATAATGATAATAATGATAATGTTAATGGTATTGGCAATAATAATGATAACGGTAATGGTCATATTGATGATATTAGTGATTATAGTGATAACGAGGATGATTAATGATAATGATAATGGCAAAAGTAATAGTAATGATATCACCACCATCATTATCACTTTGATACTGATAATGATAAAAGGAGAATTCCATTCCCTGGCAGTGCAGGCATGTGTTTCTATAGCGCCACATGCATTTCCCAATTTTCTTTCTATTTTTCTTTCTTTTCCGCCTTTCTCATCTCTTCCTGCTCCTCCAAAGAAGGGGTCACATTCCAAAGCACAATTTCCACTGTAAATTCCACGACCTGGTCCCATGAATTTTGCCATTAATGCTTACATTCTTTCATGTATTCCCATGAATTTTTGCACGAGAGAACAATGCATATAAATATTTATCTTCCTTTTATTTTTTATATATTTTTTATATTCTCTCTCTCTCTCTCTCTCTCTCTCTCTCTCTCTCTCTCTCTCTCTCTCTCTCTCTCTCTCTCTCTCTCTCTCTCTCTCTCTCTCTCTCTCTCTCTCTCTCTCTCTCCTCTCTCCCTCTCTCTCTCTCCTCTCCCTCCCTCTCTCTCTCTCTCTCTCTCTCTCTCTCTCTCTCTCTCTCTCTCTCTCTCTCTCTCTCTCTCTCTCTCTCTCTCTCTCTCTCTCTCTCTCTCTCTCTCTCTCTCTCTCTCCCTCCCTCCCTCCCTCCCTCCCTCCCTCCCTCCCTCCCTCCCTCCCTCCCTCCCTCCCTCCCTCCCTCCCTCCCTCCCTCCCTCCCTCCCTCCTCCCCCTCTCTCCTCTCTCTCTCTCTCTCTCTCTCTCTCTCTCTCTCTCTCTCTCTCTCTCTCTCTCTCTCTCTCTCTCTCTCTCTCTCTCTCCCTCCCTCCCTCCCTCCCTCCCTCCCTCCCTCCCTCCCTCCCTCCCTCCCTCCCTCCCTCCATAGTTCCTCTCTCTCTCTCTCTCTCTCTCTCTCTCTCTCTCTCTCTCTCTCTCTCTCTCTCTCTCTCTCTCTCTCTCTCTCTCTCTCTCTCTCTCTCTCTCTCTCTCTCTTTCACTTCTTTATGCTCCCGACGCGTAAATTTCATAGGTTATTTCCCCCGAGTAATACGTTTATCCTGCGCACGAACGAGGTTGATGAGAGCTATGTACCGTCGTGGTGATAATGGTGCCGGGTATGTGATGCATTTTGTGGTGAGAGCTGGAATGTGTTCGTAAATATCGGGTAATATGTTGAGAAGACGGGGGTGAGGGTCTTGGAGGTTTACTAAAGGGACAGAGTGTGTAGACTATATATATCTATATCTATATATATATATGTTGGCATATATGTATGGATGTATCGATGTATGCATGGATGTATGTTTATGTGTGTGTGCGTGTGTATGTGTGTATGTATGTATGTTTATTTTTCATTTTCATTTTTCATTATTGTTATTGTTACATT
>NC_091571.1:25987144-25992144 GCF_042767895.1 Penaeus vannamei | reverse complement strand
TGGAAAAGTTGCATTTTATTATCGCAAATCTGTGGCGTGCATCGCGAGTCGTGTTATTTAACGAGACATTCTCCCGGAATTCTAAAGGCCGTTGTATCACTGCGTGTCGCTCGGGGGGAAAGTGATATCAATTCGTCATGTTTAAATGTTTAGTGTGTGTGTGTGTGTGTGTGTGTGTGTGTGTGTGTGTGTGTGTGTGTGTGTGTGAATGTTCTCTGGTAGATGAAAAGAATATTAATACCAAGAAAAAGTCTAGTAAAATCAAAGTAAACAGCAAGAACAGTAGAGCGTCTTACAATAACCTATATTTAAAGTAAAAAAAAATGTCGAATCAACTAGTATATATCATTATGATAATTATTTTCACGCGCTGTGTCTTTTTAGCTTTTAAGTTGTATCATCATTCAGAAAATTACAACCTTGTCCTAATTAAGGAAACCCACAACCTTGTCCTAATTAAGTGAAATCGACTGCATCAACCCACACAAAGCTCTTTTATTATATTTAAGATTACATTTACCGCATCGGCGTCGTTACCATCCCGAATGCCATTGTTATGATTACCAGATATTGCTGTTTGCTGCTGATGAAGTTGCCGGAGATATACCGTAATAAAAACGAAATATAAATACCGTCGAGACCTCGTAATAAAAAGCGGAATGATAAACTAATATGTGTCTCGGCAATCATGAGCGTTGTTGAGACGTATGCTTGTCCTCCTTTCTCTCATGCAAAATATGTTAAGTGAATGAATAATGATAGCAATATCAATAATATTAATTGAAACAATAAGTTAAACCTCCACCACTACTACTAATAATAATGATAATAACAATATTAGTAATAATGATAGTGCTGATGATAATAATGATATTGATAACAATAACAATGCATTCTGCAGAGACATCCAGCTTATTCCCCTTTCCTAGACCCAAAATGAATAGATAAATGAAATAAAATAAATTGAAAAAGTAGATCTTTAAATAAAAGAGCAAAAATCCTCAACCTTTTCCGATCACATTATTCTGCAGACTCCCAGCGTATCCCCCTTTCCCAGACGCAAAAATAGATAGATAAAAGAGTAGATAAACAAAATCTTTAAGTAAAATAGCAGAAATCGATCATAATATTCTGCAGAGACATCCAGCGTACCCCCCCCCCTTTCCCAGACCCAAAAATGAATAGATGAATAATATAAAGTAAATAAAAAAAACAAAATCTTTGAATAAAAGAGCAGAAATCGATCCCACTATTCTGCAGAGACCTCCAGCCGGGCCGAGACAGCCGACTAAAAGCCTTTTGAGCGCCTCGGTGTCTCGCTTTTCCCGGTCCCTTCGCGCGAGACGGTCTTGGCAAGATTGAGTCGCGCTCGGGCTTGCGTTCAGACCCTCTCCAACCAGGAGAGATTACGGGCTTGATTTTTTATTATATTATTAATATTATTATTATATTTTTTCTCTTAGGGGCTTCATGATTTTATTATCTTATTATCATTATTATTATTATTTTCGAAAATTGAATAATATATGATGGGGCGAAGAAGGAGTGGATGAGGTGTAATGATGTTGGGGACTTGGAACGGTAGGAAAGGGGGAAATGTTGATGGTTATGGTGATGATGATGACTGTTATATTTTAATAACAGTATTACCAGCAACAGGAACGGCAGTATTAGTAATCAAGAGTTCCCCTTTAAGGCGATCAGAAAGTAAAAGCGAGACGCAAAACGTTGGAAAATATTCCCATATTATTACTCTCTATAAGTACCGTGATTTTCGCTTCCAGCCTTCAATATTGGACTGCAGGCTGATGGTTGCACGATTTGCAGGCGCATTACACCCTCGCCTCCTCTCGGGAAGGAGCGAGGAGCAGGCTGGTATCGGCTTCTTTTTTTCCGTTTCTTTTCTCAATTGCTTCTTCTCCATTTTGGTTTCGTTCTCTTTTCTCCTTATTTCTCTTCCAGTCTTTTCTTTTTACTCAACTTTGCCTGTCATGTTACATCTCCTCCCTCTCTCTTTCGCTTCTCTTTCCTTCCAGTCTTCCTTTTCCTAAGTTTCTCTCACCCTTTTCCCTTCCCCCCCTCCCTCCCTTCTCTCTCCTTCCTCCTCTTTTGTTTTCACCTCCCTTCCTCTTTTTCTCACTTCCACATCTGTTTGTAATCGTCTCTCTCTCTCTCCTCCCTCCCTCCTACTCCTCTCCCTCCCTCCCTCCCTCCCTCCTAACCCTCTCTCTCCCTTTCTCCCTGCCTCCCTCCCTCCTACCACTCACTCCCTCTTACCCCTCTCCCCCTCCCTCCTGCCCCTCTCCCTCTCACTCCCTCCCTCCCTCCTACCCCTCTCTCTCCTCCCTCCCTCCTACCCCTCTCTCTCCCTCCCTCACTCCTACCCCTCTCTCTCTCCCTCCCTCCCTCCTACCCCCTCTCTCTCTCTCCCTCCCTCCCTACCCTCCTACTCCCTCTCTCTCCCTCCCTCCCTCCTACCCCTCTCCCTCCCTCCCTCCCTCCCTCCTACCCCTCTCTCTCCCTCCTTCCTCGCACGATTGCTGTCATCGCGGATTCACCTTGCCTTTGGTCGGAGTCTCAGTGTATATTTCGTTTTCAGTTGGAGTTCAGTGTAGGTGCAGTGTTATCATGGACTCCGCTTAACATAATGGAGTTTGTTGTTATCACTGACGTAATTAAGCGTCATGGACATGCAATATATAATAGTTATTAGCAGATTTTCGTCGCGACAGTTTCCTGGGACGTTAATTCAGAGTATGAAAAGAGAAAGGAAGAAGAAAATAATAAATAAGAAGTTTCGTGAGATTGAGGCGTAACTTAACACAATAGACTTATATCTGTAATTGTTATTGGCATATTTCATTTAAGAGAGATTCCTATTAAACTGATACGAACCAAGGAAAGAGAAGGGAAGAAACATGAGAAAAACACAATCTCTTTTTGAATATATGAGAGACCTAATCGTTACACGCGGATTCGGACAATCGGTTACGCGTGAACCAATCTTCTTGTCATTACCGTGAATAAGTAACTCCAGTTCTTGTATTTGATTCCGAGGATTGCATTGATAAAGCGAAGGGTTGTGTGGCTGTCTGTGAATGTCTGTGGTCGTTGCGAAATCACGGCGAGGAGGTGGGGGAGGGGGGGGAGAGGGAGGGGTAAGGTGTTGTGTTATAGTGGGTTTTCGTGGGAACTTTTTTTTGTTTTATTATTTTGTTTGTTTTGTTTCTCTTTGTTCGATTCATGGTCCACCCACTCAGTATGTGTGTGTGTGTTTGCGTTTGTGTGTGTGTGTGTGTGTGTTTGTATATGTGTGTGTGTGTTTGTGTCCGTGATGTCTCTATTTATGTTTGATATTTGGCTTAACAAAACGGAATAAGTGTTCATCTTAATTTCTAATCCACTTAACTTGATTATCCTAAAAGTTGTTTCGCATGATTAATAATCTTTTCTTCGCACGATATTTAGACAAAGAGTTATCTCGTTTTATGAGAGTATAACATGACTCAGCATCACTTCGTGGAGAATTTTAAACACGTCTTTCTGCATAATTAGCGGGCAGATTTTCTAAAGCTAGCGGGAAACTTCAGGCAAATTTTAAGTGAGTGATAATCGGCGCTAAATATAGATCGCAAATCTGCCGCCATTACCCCCCTTTGTTTTCCCGAGCATGACTGAATAAGCCACGCTAAGATTTCTAATGCTGCGCCGCCACACCTCATGTAAATAACCCATTAATTACAGACACTGTCGAGTCGTGCAATAAAGCAGAGTGTATTATCAGCTCTGAATTACTAATTACCTCGTTAACAACAGACATAACTCTGGGGATGTTGCAGATTTATGGCGATACGACGACGACCCTCCGCCTCTCTCGCCGGCCTTATGACGGTCGTGCAGCCGCGTATCTCGCCCCTAAATACTCGGAAAACAAAAGAAGGGCGAGATGCGCACGGGCGTCATTACCGCTGCAAATAGTGAAGCGAATTCAGTGCTCTTCGTTTCGTTCCCTTGGAAGTTGGCGGCGAATAAACCTATGTTTTGGATAAATTTCCTTTGATGCGTTTGATAATTGGTAGGTATTTTCTAAAGCATTGAGATTATTTTAGAGTACTTAGGCACCATGGGTCCAACTTCCTCTAAAGGACGCAGATTCGTACTGAATTCTAATGCAAACCAGGGAACGACGGTCTGTTTTGCAACGCAGCCATTTCGCGCGTGTGACATTACGTCTGTGTATATAAAAATGCAGATTTTCTCTGTCCGCTTCGAAGAGTAAGAGGACCTCTGCACGCCGCCGGAGCATAAGTGACTGATGTCTATTTTTCCGTTTTTTTTAGCATTTTCTGTTAAAATCCATTACGCTGCAGCTCATAGGAGCGCCACCCGTTCACGTACATTTTCGCAAAATTTATCTCTCTCTCTATGATAAGAGAAATGTGGCCTCCTCATTGCATTGTGACGCATATTAATGTCCCCAACGGCATTATTTCACTAGATATAGTTTTAGCAGGTTGCTGTTTTTATGTTGCAACAATATCAGATCATCTGGTTTTATATGATACCTATCTTGTACTTCTTTATTTAAAAGATATGTAGAAGCCAGATTTTTCTAAGCCTCGTTTTCTCCAAACTCGTAGCATCTGCACAACATGCTAACATCCGCCATTCCGGACGAAACAGCCTTATCGGCAATACACATCCGGATGACGTTAAATGAATATATCTGAAGATTAATTAGCCTACAAACACCATCAACCTCGCCATTTCGCTCTCCCCAACGCGCGAGCCTAACTTGGCTACGATGACATAACTCGAGTATTAGTTACGCTGCTGTGCTATAATGGCTCTGTTATTCCGGCTCTTTAGCAGCTTCGGGCATCGTGTTGCGTGCGGGTCTGGCGGAGGCGGCGGCGGGACTGTTCCTCCGGGCGGACGAAGGGGCCTTATATGAGTGCCCCGGGTCAGGGTCTTCGTCGGCCGAGCGCTGCGGGGCTCGT
>NC_091571.1:25972144-25984644 GCF_042767895.1 Penaeus vannamei | reverse complement strand
CTTTATGATTATACACACAGTTATGCGCGGGGGCGTGAATAGAGACTTTGTACTTCAAAAATTTCAGATAACATCGACGTTGTTGAGCTCCGATAGCTCGGTCGGTAACGCGCGTGTCTTTCGTGAGGGCGGGCCGGGTTCGCGTCTCGGTCAAGGGAGGGTTGAGATTTTATCAAGTGTTATTACTATTTTATCAACATTATTTTTGCTATATAGTTACTATTCTTATTTATCATCATCATCATTATTATTATTATTATTGTTATTATTATTTTTTTATTACGATTGTTATTATCCTTTTCGTCGGTATCGTTATTGTCATTATTGTTGTTATTATCATCATTATTATTATTGTTGTTGATATTATTTTTGTCATCCTCATCGTCGTCATTTTTGTTACGATAATTATTGCTATTATTATCTTCATTATTATTATTATTTGTTGTTATTATTATTATTAATAGTATTATTTATATTATGACGACGATTGTTAGTAGTGAATGCAGTAGTAGTTGTATTATCATTATAAGTATAATTATTATTATTGTCATCATCATATTGTTGTTGTTAATATTTTCATTCTTTATTTCATGTCGCTATTTTTTGTCTCATGGATATTTCTATTATTGTTATCATTACTCATATTGCAATTATGGTTCATGTCATCATTTTAATTATTATTGTTATTATTATTATTATTATTGCTATTATTATTATCATCATCATTATTATTATTATTATTATTATTATTATTATTATTATTATTATTATTATTATTATTATCATTATTATTATTATCATTATCATTATTATCTTCACCAACATCATCATTATTATTGTTGTTATTTCTGTTTCCTTTATTCTTATCTTTGCCAGCATTACTATTTATGTAGTTACTTTTAGTATGATCAGTATTATTAATTATATTATTATTTTTATTGCAGTTATTGTTATTATTGGTGTTATCATTATCATTATTATCATCATTATTGTTGGTGCTAGTATTATTATCATGATTATTAGTCAAGTATTATTGTTATATTTTATTGTTATTATTATTTTTATTGTCTTTGTTGATATCATTGTAGCTGTAATTGTTATTAAATTTATTATTATTATTATTATCATTATTATTATTACTATTATTTAAGTCATTATTATTGTTGTTGTTATTATTATCATTATAATTATTGCCATTATTATTATTATCATTGTTTTTGTTGTCGATTCAGCATTTTTACTCGGCAGATCTTTCATCACTGGAAACCGAAGAATCGGGCCTCGTCACTTGAGCAGCGGTTCTTGGTTCAAAATCTGTTGCTGTTGTTTTTCTCGTTATTGCATTGCGTTTTTGTTATTGTTATTTTTTGTCCCTCTGGTCCTTGTTATTAATCTTAATATCGACTCATCATTACTATCATTCGTTTCTTTATGATTAAACACACGCCCATGCACACTCAGTTATGTGCGGGGGCGTGAATAGAGACTCCGTACTACAAAATCTTAAGATAACATCAATTTTCTTGAGCTCCGATAGCTCGGTCGGTAACGCGCGTGTCTTTCGTGAGGGCGGTCCGGGTTCGCGTCTCGGTCAAGGGAGGGTTGAGATTTTACTATTACTGGTGTTATAATGTTTTATCAACATTATTTTTGCTATATAGTTACTATTCTTATTTATCATCATTATTTTTTTTTTTTTCGATTGTTATTATTCTTTTCGTCGGTATCGTTATTGTCATTATTATTGTTATTATTTTTTTTTTATTACGATTGTTATTATCCTTTTCGTCGGTATCGTTATTGTAATTTTTGTTACAATAATTATTGCTATTATTATTATTATTATTATTATTATTATTATTATTATTATTATTATTATTAATGGTATTATTTGTATTATGACGAAGATTGTTAGTAGTGAATGCAGTAGTAGTTGTATTATCATTATCAGTATAATTATTATTATTATCACTATCAGTATAGTTATTATTATTATCATCATCATATTGTTATTGCTAATAATTTCATTCTTTATTTCATATCACTATTTTTGGTGCCATGAATATTTCTATTATTGTTATCATTACTCATATTGCAATTATGGTTCATGTCATAATTTTAGTTATTATTGTTATTATGATCATTATTATTATTATTATTATTATTATTATTATTATTATTATTATTATTATTATTATTATTATTATTATTATTATTATTATTATTATTATTATTGCTATTATTATTATCATCATCATTATTATTATTATTATTATTATTATTATTATTATTATTATCATCATTATTATCATTATTATCTTCACCAACATCATTATTATCATTATTATCTTCACCAACATCATCATTATTATTATTGTTGTTATTTCCGTTTCCTTTATTATTATCTTTACCAGCATTATTATTTATGTAGTTACTTTTAGTATGATCAGTATTATTAACGATATTATTATCATTATTGCAGTTATTGTTATTGTTGGTGTTATCATTATAATTTTTATCGTTATTATCATTATTGTTGGTGCTATTATTAATATGATTATTAGTCAAGTTATATTTTAGTTATTATTATTCTTATTGTCGTTGTTATCATTGTAGCTATAATTGGTATTAGATTTATTATTATTATTATTATCATTATTATTTTTACTATTTTGAAGTCATTATTATTGTTGTTGTTATTATTATTTTGATTATTGCCATTATTATTATTATCATTGTTTCTGTTGTCGATTCAGCATTTTTACTCGGCAGATCTTTCATCACTGGAAACCGAAGAATCGGGCCTCGTCACTTGAGCAGCGGTTCTTGGTTCAAAATCTGTTGCTGTTGTTTTTCTCGTTATTGCATTATGTTTCTGTTATTGTTATTTTTTGTCCCTCTGGTCCTTGTTATTAATCTTAATATCGACTCTTATCATTACTATTATTCGTTTCTTTATGATTATACACACGCCCATACACACTCAGTTATGTGCGGGGGCGTGAATAGAGACTTTGTACTTCAAAAGCTTCAGATAACATCGAATATGTTGAGCTCCGATAGCTCGGTCGGTAACGCGCGTGTCTTTCGTGAGGGCGGCCCGGGTTCGCGTCTCGTTCAAGGGAGGGTTGTTCAGATTTTATCAGTGTTATTACTATTATTGGTGTCATAATCTTTTACCAACATTATTTTTGCTATGTAGTTACTATTGTTCTTATTTATCATCATCATCATCATTATTATTATTATTATTGTTGTTATTATTTTTTTTTATTACGATTGTTATTATCCTTTTCGTCGGTATCGTTATTATTATTGTTGTTATTATCATCATTATTATTATTGTTGTTAATATTATTTTTGTCATCCTCATCGTCGTCATTTTTGTTACGATAATTATTGCTATTATTATCTTCATTTTTATTACTATTATTATTATTATTATTATTATTATTATTATTATTATTAATAGTATTATTTGTATTATGACGACGATTGTTAGTAGTGAATGCAGTAGTAGTTGTATTATCATTATCAGTATAATTATTATTATTATCATCATCATATTGTTGTTGTTAATATTTTCATTCTTTATTTCATGTCGCTATTTTTTGTCTCATGGATATTTCTATTATTGTTATCATTACTCATATTGCAATTATGGTTCATGTCATCATCTTTATTATTATTGTTATTATTATTATTATTGCTATTATTATTAGTAGTATTATTATCATTATTTTTATTATTTATTAGTATTATTATTCTTTTTGCGAGGGTTGGAGGCAGGAAAGGCCGACCGTCAAACATCATTGCCGTTATTCTTTATCAACATTATTGTTACTATATAGTTATTGTTGTTGCTGTTGTTGTCATTGCTATGATGATTATATTATCATCGTCGTCTTCATTATTATTTATATTGTTATAATTACTTGTATTGTGATGATTTTGTTTATTATTATCATTGCAGTTATTGTCATTATTATTATTATTATTGTCATAATTAAGTGTTGTGGTAGTAGTAGTAGTATTACAATTATCATTATCAGTATTATCATCATTACGATTACGATAATCATAATGATTTTTTATTCTTTATTTTTATATCATTTACGATTCATTTCTTTTATCATCTGTATTTTTATTGTTGTTATTATTATTAACTTTGTAATTATGGATGGTGTTTTTATTATGTTTGTTATTTTTTATTATTGTTATTATTGTTGTCATTATCGTTACCTTTCATTGTCATTGTTATAGGCATTGTGTTATTATTTTTTGTCATTAGCATTAGCATTATTTTTCTCATCATCATCGTCATCATTATTATTATTGTTGTTGTTATGTTTTTCATATTGTTATCTTTCTCAAAATTGCTATTCATATAGTTACTTTTAGTATCCCCATTATTATCATTACTGTTATCATTATTAAATTTGCAATTATTGATATTGTTATATTATGGTCATTATCACTATTATTAACGATATTGTTTTGCTACTGCTGTCGCTGTTCTGGCCATTGTCGTTGCTGTTGTTATTGTTCTTGTTATTGATATTGATATTTTATTGGTATCGTTAGGGCGACCTGGTTTGGTGTCTTGTTCATGGGTGGGTTGTTAATTTGTTACTCTCATTATTGACATTGTTATTGTTATTTTTGTTACTTTTTGTCAGAATTTATATTATTATCATTATTTTTATTAGTATTGGTATTATAATCACCATTTGTAGTAATCATAAAACCTATCATTCGAAAATGTGTAACATTGTTTCTGTTAAGGTAATGAAAAAGCATATGTTGATATATACATGCATTAAGTACACTTGGTACGTAGGTACGTAAGCATTATTGTTATCGTACATGCACAAAAGTAAGGAGGACAGTATGTACGTATCGATGTACACCTATAGATTATATATATATATATATATATATATATATATATATATATATATATATATATATATATATATATATATATATAATTGCGAATAGATAATGTCTGAGTGTAAGTATGTATGTATGCAACCACGCGCCTGTGTGTGTTCGTGTCCCCCTTCCTGTAACCTTTGAGAAGTCCTGTTCCTCCCACACTCGGTTCTCCGGCGCCGAGTCCCCGAGCCCGACCCCAGCCCGACCGCCGCCGAGTCCCCGAGCCCGACTCCAGCCCGACCCCAGCCCGACCGCCGACGAGTCCCCGAGCCCGACTCCAGCCCGACCCCAGCCCGACCGCCGCCGCCTCCTCCGCCGCTGGCCAGGGGAGGAGGGCAACGTGGCGGCCGCTTAGGCGTGAACCGATGGACGACGAGGAACAGTTACCTCAGTCATCCGGAAAGTTTGCTAAGCTGCTGTGAGAACTTGCGAGGGGGCTTCCTGGCCTTCGGTGGGGGGGATTTTTTCACGTTGGGAGAGCGCCGTTCAGGTTGGAGGTGTCGGCGGTCGGGTGAAGAGAATACGGGCGAGTGTTCGGAACTGGATAGGGGGGGGGATTTGGTTGTCACTTGTTATTCTATGTTTCTTTTGGTTATTATTGTTGTTATTGTTTGAATCGGATTAGGAGTGTGTGTATTCTGCATTGGGGTGTTCTCTTATATAGATTTTTTTTTCTATTATTTCCTTTTTGACGTCTCTCTCTCTCTCTCTCTCTCTCTCTCTCTCTCTCTCTCTCTCTCTCTCTCTCTCTCTCTCTCTCTCTCTCTCTCTCTCTCTCTCTCTCTCTTCTCTCTCTCTCTCTCTCTCTCTCTCTCTCTCTCTCTCTCTCTCTCTCTCTCTCTCTCTCTCTCTCTCTCTCTCTCTCTCTCTCTCTCTCTCTCTCTCTCTCTCTCTCTCTCTCTCTACGTGCGTGTGCGCTTGTGATCATGCGTATGTGTATACAGACTTTGCATCTTAATTGCATCAACTGACACCTCGATCGTTGAGCTCCGATAGTTCAACCGGTAGCGCAGGCGTCTCTCGTTCAAGCGGCCCGGGTTCGCGCCTCGTTCACTTAACGCTTTAATATTATTGTCTTTATTACGATGATTTTTTATTATCATTATTTTTAATATATTTTTTCATTTTGTTGTTCCTATTATTAATTATTATCATCGTTATTGTTGTTGCTGTTACTATCATTATTGTTGTTATTGTTATTATTATTATTATTTTCATTATTTTTTATGATCATTATTACTGTGGACATTATCTCCTCTCTCTCTTCCTTTTTCTCACCTCTTCTCTCTCTTGTCTCTTCTCTCTCTTTCGTCTCCTCTCCATCCTTACTCTCTATAGCTCTCCTCTCTTCTATTATTTTTATTATTCATTATTATTTTCTTTCATCATTATTATTGTGAATATTATCTTCTCTCTCTCTTCCCTTTTCTCTTGTTTTCTCTCTCTTGTCTCTTTTCTCTCTTCTCGCTCTTCTCCACCCTTACTCTCTCCATCCCTCCTCTCTTCTATTCGCACTATTCTCGCTCTTCGTCACCCTTACTCTCCCCATCTCTCTCTTCACCACCCTTATTCTCCCCATCTCTCTCTTCTCCACCCTTACTCTCCCCATCTCTCTCTTCTCCACCCTTACTCTCCCCATCTCTCTCCTCTCCACCCTTATTCTCCCCATCTCTCTCTTCTCCACCCTTACTCTCCCCATCTCACTCCGTAGCGGTAATCCTATGGGTACCGTACCACGCGTCGAGCCCCAACCCCGCTGTAACCCGAGGGCGACCCACCTAGCCCAGCGCCCTCCCCCCCCCTCTTCGTCCTTCTCTTTACCGCTAGTCATTCTGTTCGCTAACATCCCACTGCAACGCCAGACTCTTCTCTTATTTTGTGTCTCTCTGTCGGTATGTCTCTCTCTCTCTCTCTCTCTCTCTCTCTCTCTCTCTCTCTCTCTCTCTCTCTCTCTCTCTCTCTCTCTCTCTCTCTCTCTCTCTCTCTCTCTCTCTCTCTCTCTCTCTCTCTCTCTCTCACCCTTTCACTTCCCTCTCCCTCTCACCTCCTCTTTGCCTGTCTCCCTCTCTCTCTCTCTCTCTGACCTCCCTCCTTCTCTCTCCCTCTCTCACCCTCTCCGTCTCTCGCCCCGCCATGGATGTGTGCAGGCATCTCGCCCCCGCCTCCGTTCCCTCCCCCGCCGAACGCCGCGCCACCACGAGCCACACTCCGCCGGATGATAGTACGTGTCGTGATGCTAAAACCCGGCGGTTGTGTGCAGACGCTGATGCATGGCCTCAGCACGTGGTTCGGCATCGGAGGGGAAGGGGGAGAGGGGTTCGGTAGGGGGCTGATTGGCACACGTCGCTCCTGACCTTCTCTTCTTCTTCCTCCTCTCTCCTCCTCCTGCTCCTCCTTCCCCCCACCCTCCTCCTCCTCCTCCTCCTCCTCTTTCTTCTTCTTCTTCTTCTCCTCCTCCTCCTTCTCCTTCCTCCCACCCTCCTCCTCCTCCTCCCCCACCCTCCTCCTCCTCTTCCTCCCCCACCCTCTTCCTCCTCCTCCTCCTGGTTCTCCACCTCCTCCTTCCTTGTCGGACCGCTAGTGCCTCGGAGCGATGAGGGGGGGAGGGGGGGGAGAGGGAACGGTTCTAAGCGTGTTGTCCTGGGCGTTTTCTCTTCACTTTATTTTCTTTCTTTCCTTTTCTGTTATGTGTCTTTATCTTTTTCTGCTATTATTCTTCAACTTTTCCAGTTTCTCTTATTTTCCTCTTTTTTTGTGTTTTCTTCACTGTTTCTTCTCTTCTTTCCAACACTTTTCACTGTTTTTCCTTTTTTACTCTGGCTTTTCTCTCCTTCGTTTTTCATTTCTTCATTTCTTATCGTTACTACTACTACTACTATTACTATTATTATTAATAATATTATTATTATTCTCTCTCTCTCTCTCTCTCTCTCTCTCTCTCTCTCTCTCTCTCTCTCTCTCTCTCTCTCTCTCTCTCTCTCTCTCTCTCTCTCTCTCTCTCTCTCTCTCTCTCCCTCTCTCTCTCTCTCTCTCTCTCCCTCTCTCTCTCTCTCTATCTCTCTCTCTCTCTCTCTCTTTTTCTGTAAAAGTAATGCAAGGTATAATAATTAATGTAACGTAATAGATGTGGAATAAAGAAGTTTATAAACATCAAAAAGGTTTCCCATAATGCATATATCAGGAAAGACGCCCATACCTTATTGGGCAAAATCTCCAGTGTCTATAATCTCTAACTAAAAACGGATCCCCTTTGTCCATTCTCAAAGAAATGTTTTTTTGTTTTGTTTTTTACGTGTTAGTATTTTTGTAATTTTTATATACTTTTTTCTTACTCTTAATACGGGCTTTGATATAAGTACAGCATTCATCGATATCATTTTTACTCTTTTCTTTCTGCGTGGAAAAGAGCATTTTGAAGGGTGCATTATCGAGGCCAGAAACACGGCTATTGTTGCAGTTGTGCAAGTATTGTGTCTCAAAGCTTCGTATTTTTTTGCGCGTGTGTGTATGTGTGTGTGCTTATTCATGTGTGTTTGTACGTGTGCGTATTTTCATGCATGTAGCTAGTATGAAAGCGTCAAATTTTGCATTTTTAAAAATTATTTTAGATAATTTTCTTACCGACTCTTAACTTTAATTTCTGCATTTTCGTAGCTTCCGTAAATAGACATTCCTATATATTTTTTTAAATATTTTTACCCCTTTTTGTATTTTGTTATGTTAGCGAATCATGTAAAAGAAGTTTATATTGTCATATATTAAAAAAAAAAGGAATTGGACTCCTCCCTGCAACTGAAACGAAACGATTTTCGGCATTTCTGTGGTCTCGGTGCGTTACTTGGTGTTAAAGAATATTCACATGTTTGCGGCTTAAAATAATAGCGAAAAAATTGCAATACTGAACAAATCAGCTTCAACTGACCAGGAGTTTCATAGACGCGAGGTTGTTTTCACAGCTGTCTGTTTTCTTTTCCAATTTTCTCAACACTTTTTATCTTGCAATTTTCTTGAGTAGCGGATATGAAAGTCACTATAATCACCGCTTATTTCCTGTTAAAAATATTAATGATAGTCATGAGGGAACTGCTACTTGTCTTTGTTTGCAAAGACACTTTGTTTTTGTATTTTGTTTTTCGATGGATGGATTTGACACTTATTGCCTGTTCCTGTAGTTTTGATTTAAATGAAGGAAATAATTAATCTAGGTATGTGTTTGTGTATCTTTCCCCTCGTCTCCTCTTCCCCCTCTTCTTCCAATCTCTTTCCTCTCCCTCCTTTTCCTTTTCTCTTTCTCCCATGCGTTCTTCGCCCCTTGCCGCCTCTCCCCACCCCCCACAAAGCCAGGAATAACTGAATTTATCGGAGCAAGAAGACGGGGAAGATGTCATTGCACAGAATAGGAGAGGAAGGTTGAATCGAGGCGATAACAGCGGAAGGGAGAGGAAGAGAGAAGTTTGAAGAAGAGGAGGAGAAGAAGGAAAATGAAAAAGAAAGAAGAGAATAGGAAGAAGAAGAAGAAAGAGAAATGGAAAGCGAAGGGAAACCTTAGTAATCAAGTTCATAATAACAAAAGAATGATAGAAATAGTACTAATGATAATGGTACTAAAAAAATCGTAAAAATAATAAACATTAACAACAACGAAGTGAACGAGAGAGATGGAGAGCAGTGGGTGGATTATAATTATGAAAGAATACCTTTCCGAACACCATACTATTACACCCCATTGTTACTACAAAAAAAAAAGAAAAAAAAAAGAAATTTGTCTCGCACGGCTTCAGTAGCGGACCCAGAGCCGCCAAACAGCGACGACGGGGCTTGGCAGACCAGATAAGCCACTGGGCCTCTCGGATCCTTCATCTTCTTCTCCCTTCCCTTACTATCCTCCTTTTCGTCTTTACCTTTCCTCTTCTTAGACCCTCCTCTTCCTTTCCTTCCTTCTTCCTCCCTTTCTTCACTATCCTCCTTCTCGTCTTTACCTTTCGTCTTCCTAGACCCTCCTCTTCCTTTCCTTCTTTCTTCCTCACTATCCTCCTTTTCGTCTTTACCTTTCTTCTTCCTAGACCCTCTTCTTCCTTTCCTTTCTTCTTCCTCACTATCCTCCTTCTCTTCTTTACCTTTCTTCTTCTTAGAACCTCCTCTTCCTTCCTTCTTCCTCCCTTTCCTCACTATCCTCCTCGTCTTCCTAGACCTTCTTCCTTTCCTTCCTTCTTCCTTCTTATCCATCTACACGCACACATGTATTTACGTGTATCTAATGAGAATTATAGTCAGACTTTGCACTTTAAATACATCAAATGACAATAGCAACGCCAGAGCCGCGGTAGCTCACTCAACACCGCACTTCTCTTTCGTTCAAAAGGACCCGCGTTCGATACTCTTTCAGTTACTTAAAAGGAATTAATTTATTATTATTGGTTCTTGTTCTTTTTGTTATTATTATCACTTGCATTACCAGCAACTTCGTTTTTATGTTAGGATGATAATAATTTTTGTGATTAATATTATTATTATTACAGTATTGTTTTTATTTTTTATTTCTATTATTTTCGTTATTGTTATCATTATTGATATCATTATTGTTATTATTATCATCGATATCATTACTACTACTATTATTATTATAATGATAAGTACGATTATTATTTTAATTTTTCTTATCGTATGCGTGTCTGTTTCCTAAAGAAGACATTTTCTTGTCCAAGAAAAAATAACATTGTTTGTTCTGCCTTTGTTGTTCCCAGCTGTCACGTATTTTTATTTGCCTTTGTTTCCTGTGCAGTTGTGTTCATGTTGACCAATTCCCTTTGATATATATTTAATTGCAATACTTTTGGCTTCACGTCTGTGCAAGGTGACTTCACAGGTGATCGGATACCCTGCAGGATTCACTGTCGGGAAAATATTTGTCTTGCCTTTATCAACAGTAATGACTTCACCCTGATTGCTCGACACGATGGGGGCGCGATGGATGTGTACACACTCGGGGCCTAATGAGTGTTGCAAGAAGCTCCTTCCTGACAACGGGAGGACAGGGGCGTGGGGAAGGATTTGGGGCTCAGGGGTCCTACACTTGTGAGAAAAGGCTTTTTGCTTTTGCTTTTTTTTTCATTTATTTATATATGGCGTTGGTTTTGGTATCTAGATTGGATGGCTCGCCTTGTTCTGTTGTTAGTTTTGTTTGTTGTTGTTGTTTTTATTGCGTATAGTCAGTCTCTTGAAGGAAGTACAGATTGTATCGATTTGAAACAGATTTTTTTTTCATTTAGTTCTTTATATGTATTATTGTTCATATTAAGTAAACCATTTTATGAAGAAAATGTAGATGTGTATCGATGTGAAAAAATATGATTTTTGAATGGAAAAAATGTAAACCGAAGCTGTTTCATGCCACACAACTCTGGCGCTTCGGAATTACAACTTTATGTCATGTGATTTGTTTTATGATCTATCCAGACAGCGTGTGCGGTATGTTATCCGAATCGCTGCCAATGAAGGGTCGATTCCGGCCGGTAGCGTTGTTCCAAAATCCAATTTCTGCACAACTTTGAAAGTAAAATATGTGAGAGTAATAGGAACAATGGCAATAATATTGATTTTTCAGTAATGATAATGACACGAAGAATGATATTAGCAATGATGATGGTGATTGATGGTGACGGTAATACTACTGATAATGGCGATAACGATTACGGTATATGAATTATCATGATAATAATGATTACGATAATAATAACAACGGCAGTAGTGTTATTGGTAGTAAGGATAATAATAATGTTATTATTAATGTCATTATTATTATTATTATTATTATTATTATTATTATTATTATTATTATTATTATTATTATTATTATTATTATTATTATTATTATTATTATTATTATTATTATTATTATTATTACTATTATTACTATTATCATCAATAACATAGAAAAAAGATGAAATCGCGATAATGATCATTAAGATGATGTGCTGAGGTAGAACGCTCGCGAAATAGAATGTCGTGGATGGATTTTGCAGCGACGGACAAAAAATAACATTCTATAGCCACGTGTTCTATTTCTGTTTTCATTCTGTTTTATATCTACATTGTTATTATTTGAAGCACGTTGCGAATGGGGGTCATTTGTCCCCGTGGCAGAGGTGTCCAGCCCTGACGTTATGTTTAATCACTTCACCACAACAGAGGAAATGGCAATCGGGAACCGTCACTGCTTCGGAAAGGTTGTGACTGTGTGCCTTTTACTTTTGTTTTAGTTATATGTGGATTTTGTTTATTTCTCTTGTTGTAGAGTTTCTGTTGTGGTCGTCGGTTATTTGGTTGTTTGTTGTTATCCTTAACTTTGCTCCCTTTCTGAATCTTTCCGAGTTGTTTGGAGACGAAAAATTACGAAAAATGTCAGGTAATTATCTTTCTTTTGTTAGGAAGATTCAAGATTCTGTGTAAGTGTGTGTGTGTGTGTGTGTGTGTGTGTGTGTGTGTGTGTGTGTGTGTGTGTGTGTGTGTGTGTGTGTGTGTGTGTGTGTGTGTGTGTGTGTGTGTGTGTGTGTGTGTGTGTG
>NC_091571.1:25962144-25967144 GCF_042767895.1 Penaeus vannamei | reverse complement strand
AATGTAAGATACTGCTCTTCCAATTAGTCAAAAAAAAATCTGAATAACTTTTGAATCTAAAGCAATTACTTTTTTTGACCTTCAGTGAATTTCTGTTGTGAAACAAATCCAAATACAGATTTCATAATATGCTGTTGTGAAAAAAGCAGATTTCCCACTAGGCCAATAGTTAACATTATCATTTAAAAATGCCATAAAGAAGGACAAACAATAACTAAGACAAGCATATGCATGTATACCTAAGCTTTCCTCTAAACTACTGAAGTGAAATCCTACTGCCAGATACAAAGCATATTGACATGTGTTCATAATTGTGACTGCATGGTAATACATTCAATTCAGATGTGTGTTTTTGTGTGTATAAAGGTGGTAATTTCCAACTTTAGAGAAGGTAGGAAACCTGTAAATGTCAAGGCAAAAAAAAGTCAAGTTTTGGACAAATATATGTGCCAGTTAAAATGTGCAAACATGTAAAGAAAAGCATAAACTTTGCATGTTGTGTGCCTTTTATCAACACCCATTTTACTCTATACATTCTATAGTCCCCATTATACTAGAAGTCCATAATCATCAAAATTTGTATTCCCATGATACAACATATTTCACCATGATTTCATAATCCAAGCAAATAACATGTATCAAGTATAAAATCAATTGCTGGCATTCACACACAAAAATGATGGAATTATTTGAAATGACAGAACAAATTCCCTGACATCAGATTATGGAAAGACCCACTTACCTGGAAAAGGCTTCAGCAACATAGGGCTCCAGATTGCTGAAGGTGACCGGTGCACCTCATCATAGGTGCTGAGAGGCAAGTCTTTGGGCTCCGCTAATAGAGTGGATCGTTTTCTCCCTTTGACAATTTCACAATAACAATCCTACAACACAGAGGAATGCAAGGCATGGGAATATTAGAATTCCATTTTCAAAGAAGATCTGGGCCAACACTTGTTTGTTAAGCTATGTTGATTTTAAAATAAAATGCCATTCAATATCAGAAAAAGAGTTTATGTAATTTCCTGCATGCTTCATTTACTGACGTGAAATCAATAAACTTCAATTCATTTCCTGCACAGGTTCCCAAAGGATATCTATCTGTATATGTCAGAAACTGAAGTCATTAACTGTCACCTTCCACTTACCTGTGACAGCAGATGGTTCCATTCCGCTCTGATGCCCTTGGAACTGGAAGTCTAAGAACAGTTCGTCCATCATGAGGATATTTCCACCAACTTATTCTTTCAGGTGTTGGTACCCAAACAGGCATTGAACACACAGACATTCATGGAAGAACTGTAAGCGATGTCTTGAGCCAGCATAAACCTGTGAGGAAAGGATCATCATCCACATATATGAAATACTGAAGTCGCTGTCTTCTTTATTTCTATTTACTATAGCACTGTGTCTCAATAAGAAAAACAAGTGTTGGTCAAATTTTAATTTCAATATCTTTAAACATTACATGAGAAGTTATAGTAACATCATTAACCTAAACAAAGTAAACTCTACCCTGTGCAAAGAACGTTTTCAGTCTTTGAACTTACCTTGATGGTATAGTTTGTGTTTGGGAGAGCATTAGTAGAAAGTGTAATTCCTGAGTGACCCAGCAACATTCTGTCTATAGTCATTATTATAATATCTTCTCTGGCCATCCCCATTGATGTAAGATGCTGTTTCCACAATTTCTATTTTATAATGGTCAATCACGCCATTGGGATTCTTTGGTGGTTGCCAGAGAATTTTGATGGTGCTGGGGACCTTATTTACACTATGCTCACATTCTAACAGAAGATCAGAAATCCTGTCTGGCACACCATTGAGGGTCATTCCAAACACAGGAGCTGAGAAATTTCCACAATCACGCTTTTCATCAGCAAAGACATCCATGCATGCTTTCACCTGGGGAAATGATGATAATGATACATGAAGATAGAAACACACAACTGAGAAGAAATAAAATACAAAAAATCAAAAGTTCAATATATATATATATATCAACAATCAATTACAATCCTTCTCCGGAATTATAGTAATTTCCTGCAGCTCATTGGGACCTTCCTGAAGTGTTAATAATTTGGTGAGTATCACGCAATATGTCTTGTATCTCTTGCTGCCAAGTGAAATTTTTAACTTCAAGCAAGAAGTTTTATGAATGAGAGGTCCCATGCTTTAGCCTTATTGGAAATGAGGATGTCTATGATGCATGTGGCAGCTGTCTTGAACATGTCAAGGCAGGCCATATATAATCTCTAATACACTGCAGCCTACTTTCTCCAAGGTACCACACTGAAGAGGACAGTGGGCTCCAGTAGACCTTGGAGAACATCATGAAAGATATACTTCCAATAGCACTAAAGATGAAACCCCAGACTTTGTCCACAATCATAAGGCATCAGTTCCATTTTTTATGTTTGTTAATTTGTTTCTCCCCTGCTACTGCTACTTTAACTTTTATGCTCCAATGTTAAGAAACAATTTGACATTCATTTTCAGGCCATGTAAAATTGAACTCTTTAAATAATAGAGTCCAAATCAGACCCTGACAAAAACTGAAAGTTCAGGTTTAGCAATTGGGAAGGAATGGGCAGCTGAAGAATTGCAATTATTAGGAATTAACAGATAAATGGACATGACAAACCATGAATTGGTACTGAGTTGCTGGCTTTAAAACCCTGTAAACATGTGATCTGAGGCTGGAGCTGGCTTCATGGCCTGCTGAGCATCTCCTGTGTTGGGGTCTGTCAGTGATAGAAGGTAATGTAACCAACGAACTCCTTTCATCTCTTCATCAGGCTGGCTCCATCCTACCGTGAGGGAATCCACAGTGGGTCCCCTTGGTGATGCATTGGGGGTGAACTTGGGTTCTGAAAATAAATGATAAAAATCAATTACCATAATGGTAATTATGGCTAGTATGGTAACAGGGAAGGGGAGGGGAGAGAAGGGGGAGGGGAAGGGGGAGGGGAAGGGGGAGGGGAAGGGGGAGGGGAAGGGGGAGGGGAGGGAAGGGGGTAGGGGAGGGGAGGGGAGGGGAGGGGAGGGGAGGGGAGGGGAGGGGAGGGGAGGGAAGGGGGGAGGGGGGAGGGGAGGGGGGAGGGAAGTGGGAAGGAAGGGAAGGGGGGAGGGGAGGGGAGGGGGGGAGGGAAGTGGGGAAGGGAAGGGGGGAGGGGAGGGGAGGGGAGGGGAGGGGAGGGGAGGGAAGGAGGATGGGGGGAGGGGAGGGGAGGGAAGGAGGGAGGGGAGGGGAGGGGAGGGGAGGGAAGGGTGGAGGGGAAGGGGGGAGGGGAGGGGGGAGGGGAGGGAGGGAGGGGAGGGGAGGACGGAGGCGAAGGGTGGGAGGGGAGGGGAGGGGAGGGAAGAAGGGGGAGGGAGGGGAGGGGAGGGAAGGGGGGAGGGGAGGGGAGGGAAGGGAAGGGGGGAGGGGAGGGAAGGGGGGAGGGGAGGGAAGGGAAGGGGGGAGGGGAGGGAAGGGGGGAGGGGAGGGGAGGGGAGGAGGGAGGGGAGGGGAGGGGAGGGAAGGGGGAGGGGAGGGGGGAGGGAAGGGGGGAGGGGGGGGGAGGGAAGGGGGGAGGGAAGGAGGGAGGGGAGGGAAGGGGGGAGGGGGAGAGAAGAAGAGGGAAAAAGGGGAAGGGAAAATAACAAAAAAAAATGTGTGCATATAACATTTATATACACACACACACACATGTAAAGCAAGCAAAACACACACACACACACACACACACACACACACACACAACACACACACACACACACACACACACACACACACACACACACACACACACACACAAATGAACTTGGAACATGAATTTCCAAGAATAACTGTATCCTGCCAATTTTTTTCCATTTTTTTATCTTCACATATCCACTTGCTGATGGGAGCGCCTATAGCTGTTATGTGAGGTATCACTCTAGCAAGCTAGCAGGTGGACTGCCTGTACACAGCACACAGCCTGTGTTAGACTGTTCCATAATAATTACATCACAAAAAATTCTGGCCCCATCATGACAGAAATATATCATGTGGAATAAGATGTCCAAAGTGTTCAGTTTTCAAAGAAGATAGAATTGTGATCTAAACCATAAATCTTGGACCTCACCCCTTCAGTAAGGGAAAGGGTCACAATCTCTTCTCTGCTCTCCGTTTCTCCTACTTCATTTGCAACCACAACTTTCAGGTGGAATCTCCTCCCCTGGAGTACCAACATCTTCAAGAACTTTATTTGTAGACTCAGCAATTACTTCTGACTGTTCTTCAAAGTTGCTCTCTGCTCTGGCCACCTATTATAAAAATGAAGTATTAACATTTCTACAAAAATTAACATGTATAAATAAAATGTAGCAAATCTAAATATGTTATCAAATTTAAAAGGTCTATGGATTAACAATATATATACTCCACACTTTAAAATTAATGAATGAACAATAAAAAAGTATAAATATATAGACATCTTTTATAGAAACAATCGTCTAAGCATGACATTATCACACTTACCAAGATTTTCATTTCATGAACAGGAGCATTATTCTCCTTGACTGACCATTCTGCTTGAATTTCTTTAGGGCCAACAGCACGCACCTTTGTCAGATTTACCTCTGGGGAATCTAGTAAAAGACAATACAGTTACAAAGGCTTGATATAACTTGATATGAATAAGACAACACATTTCCAAATCATAATTTAAAACATAATATATACTTTTCTAATGATTTCAATATAAAAACATAATTAGAAAAAAAAACAGCAATTAAAGTTACCTTGAACAAGCAGAACAGGTGTTCCACTCTGGTCACCATTACCAATGGTGTTTGAGGCTTTACACTCATATGTTCCATTATCTTTCAGTGTTACATTTTCTATCAGTAGATCTGAAAGGTGCAAATCTGATTCCTTGCTGGTTTCTACATTGTACCTGTAAAAAATGATAGTGATTTTAAATTGATAAATTCCCTCAATGCTAAGCTTGATCCTCATAACTTATCTGGCTAAC
>NC_091571.1:25947144-25952144 GCF_042767895.1 Penaeus vannamei | reverse complement strand
GAGGAGAAGGAGAAGAAGGAGGAGGGGAGGGGGAGGAGAAGGAGAAGGAGGAGGAGGGGAGAGGAGAAAGAGAAGGAGGAGGAGGAGGGGGAGAAGGAGAAGGAGAAAGTGGAGGAGAAGGAAGGAGGAGGAGGAGGAGAAGGAGAAGGAGAAAGAGGAGAAGGAGAAGGAGAAGGAGAAGGAGAAGGAGAAGGAGAAGGAGAAGGAGAAGGAGAAGGAGAAGGAGAAGGAGAAGGAGAAGGAGAAGGAGAAGGAGAAGGAGAAGGAGAAGGAGAAGGAGAAGGAGGGAAAGGAGAAGGAGAAGGAGGAAGGAGAAAGGAGAAAGAGAAAGAGGAAAGAGAAAGAGAAAGAGAAAGAAGAAAGAGAAAGAGAAAGAGAAAGAGAAAAAAGAGAGAAATAGAAATAGAAATAGAAATAGAAATAGAAATAGAAATAGAAATAGAAATAGAAATAGAAATAGAAAGAGGGAAAGAGAAAGAGAAAGAGAGAAAGAGAAAGAGAAGGAGAAGGAGAAGAAGGAGAAGAAGGAGAAGGAGAAGGAGAAGGAGAAGGAGAAGAAGGAGAAGGAGAAGAAGGAGAAGGAGAAGAAGAAGGAGGGAAAGGAGAAGAAGAAGGAGATGGCGAAGGAGAAGGAGGAAGAAGGAGACGACGAAGGAGAAGGAGACCAAGGAGAAGGAGAAGAAGGAGAAGGAGAAGAAGAAGGAGATGGAGAAGGAGAAGAAGGAGAAGGAGATGGAGAAGGAGAAGAAGGAGAAGGAGAAGAAGGAGAAGGAGATGGAGAAGGAGAAGAAGGAGAAGGAGATGGAGAAGGAGAAGAAGGAGAAGGAGAAGGAGAAGGAGAAGAAGGAGAAGATGGAGAAGGAGAAGGAGAAGATGGAGAAGGAGAAGAAGGAGAAGGAGAAGAAGGAGAAGGAGAAGGAGAAGAAGGAGAAGCAGAAGCAGAAGGAGAAGGAGAAGGAGAAGGAGAAGGAGAAGGAGAAGGAGAAGGAGAAGGAGAAGGAGAAGGGGGAGAAGGAGGGAAGGAGAAGGAAGAGAAGGAGAAGGAGAAGCGAGAAGAAGGAGAAGGAGAAGGAGAAGAAGGAGAAGGAGAAGGAGAAGGAGAAGGAGAAGGAGAAGAAGGAGGGAAAGGAGAAGGAGGAGAAGGAGAAAGGAGGAGAAGGAGAAGGAGAAGAAGAAGGAGAAGGAGGAAGGAGAAGGAGAAAGGAGGGAAGAAGGGGAAGAAGGAGAAGGAGAAGAAGGAGAAGGAGAAGCAAGAAGGAGAAGAAGGAGAAGGAGAAGCAGAAGGAGAAGAAGGAGAAGGAGAAGCAGAAGGAGAAAAGGAAGGAGAAGCAGAAGGAGGAGAAGAAGGAGAAGGAGAGAAGCAGAAGGAGAAAGAAGGAGAAGGAGAAGCAGAAGGAGAAGAAGGAGAAGGAGAAGCAGAAGGAGAAGAAGGAGAAGGGAGAAGGGGAGAAGAAGGAGAAGGAGAAGGAGAAGGAGAAGAAGGAGAAGGAGAAGCAGAAGGAGAAGCAGAAGGAGAAGAAGGAGAAGGAGAAGCAGAAGGAGAAGGAGAAGAAGAAGGAGAAGGAGGAGAAGAAGGAGAAGGAGAAGGAGAAGGAGAAGAAGGAGAAGGAGAAGGGAGAAGGAGAAGAAGGAGAAGAAGGAGAAGGAGAAGGAGAAGGAGAAGAAGGAGAAGAAGAAGGAGAAGGAGAAGGAGAAGAAGGAGAAGAAGGAGAAGAAGGAGGAAAGGAGGAAGGAGAAGGAGAAGACGAAGAAGGAGGAAGGAGAAGAAGAAGGGGAAGAAGGAGGAAGGAGAAGAAGGAGAAGGAGAAGAAGAAGAGAAGGAGAAGGAAGAAGAAGGGAGAAGGAGAAGGAGAAGAAGAAGGAGAAGGAGGAGAAGAAGAAGGAGAAGGAGGAGAAGAAGAAGAAAGAGAAGGAGAAGAGAGGAGAAGGAGAAGGAGAAGGAAGAAGGAGAAAGAGAAGAAGGAGAAGGAGAAGAAGGAGAAGGAGAGAAGAAGAAGAAGGAGAAGAAGGAGAAGGAGAGAAAGAGAAGAAGGAGAAGAAGAAGGAGAAGGAGATGAAGGAGGAGGAGAAGGAGGAGAAGGAGAAGAAGGAGAAGAGGGAAAGGGAAAAAAGGAAAAAGGGGGAAAAGGAAAAAGGAAAGAAGGAAAAAAGGGGAAAAGGAAAAAAGGAAAAAAAGGGAAAAAGGGAAAAAGGGAAAAAGGGAAAAAGGGGAAAAGGAGAAGGAGAAGGGAGAAGGAGAAGGAAGAGGAAAAGGAAAAAGGGAAAAAGGGAAAAAGGGGAAAAGGAAAAGGAAAGGAAAAGGGGAAAAAAGTAAAAGAAGAAAAAGAAGAAAAAGAAGAAAAAGAAGAAAAAGAAAAAGAAAAGAAAAAGAAAAGAAAAAGAAAAAGAAAAAGGAAAAAAAAAAAAAGAAAAAGAAAAAGAAAAAGGAAAAAAAAAAAAAATAAAAAAGAAAAAAAAAAAAAAAAAAAAAAAAAGAAAAAGGAAAAAAAAAAAAAAGAAAAAGAAAAAGAAAAAAGAAAGGAGACAGACTAGCCTAGCCTCCTGATGCTGGGATGGCATACATGACATGTCCCATTTTTTTTTAGCTTAGTCATTTCATTTACACACTTGTAGGTTTCACGAGAGTTCTTCACCAAGGAATCAAAAACTAGCCTACCTAACCACCTGTTTATCCCTTTTTGATGATTTTAGGAATGATTTTAATTTTTTCCTTCTTACTGCTATTAGAATTATAACCAACATAAAAATCCTAAGGTCAGGTATTATCATTATCATTATTGTTATCATTATTATTATTATTCTCATTATTATAATTTCTATTATTACTATCATAATAACAATAATAATAAAAACAACAACAAATAGTAATAGAAATAATAGAAATAATAATAATAATAATAATAATAATAATAATAATAATAATAATAATAATAATAACAACAATAACAATAATATTAACAATAACAATAACAATAATATTGACAATAACAATAACAATAACAATAATAACAACAACAACAACAACAACAAATAACAATAACAATAATAATAATAATAATAATAATAATAATAACAATAATAAAATAGTAACAATAATAAGTAAAAATTAATAATTTTAATGATTATAAAAATAACATTAATAATTATAATAACAATAATAGCATTAATAATAATAATATTATTATTAATAATAATAACATTATTATTAATAATAATAACATTAATAATAATAATAATATTAATAATAATAATAATAACATTAATAATAATAATAATAACATTAATAATAATAATAATATTAACATTAATAATAATAATAATAACATTCATAATAGTAATAATAATATTCATAATAATAATAATAAGAATATTCATAACAATAATAATAATATTCATAATAATAATAATATTCAAAATAATAATAGTAATAGTCATGATAATAATAGCAATATTCATAATAATAATAGTAATATTTCATAATAATAATAGTAATATTCATAATAATAATAGTAATAATATTCATAATAATAATAAGAGTAATATTCATCATAATAATAAGAGTAATATTCATCAAATAATAATAAGAGTAATATGCATCAAAATAATAAGAGTAATATTCATAATAATAATAAGAGTAATATTCATAATAATAATAATAGTAATATTAATAATAATAATAATAAGAGTAATATTCATAATAATAATAAGAGTAATATTCATAATAATAATAATAGTAATATTCATAATAATCATAAGAGTAATATTCATAATAATAATAATAGTAATATTCATAATAATAATAATAGTAATATTCATAATAATAATAATAGTAGTATTCATAATAATAATAATAGTAATATTCATAATAATAATAATAGTAATATTCATCATAATAATAATAGTAATATTCATCATAATAATGATAGTAATATTCATAATAATAATAATAGTAATATTCATAATAATAATAATAGTAATATTCATAATAATAATAACAGTAATTCATAATAATAATAACAGTAATATTCATAATAATAATAATAGTAATATTCATAATAATAATAATAGTAATATTCATAATAATAATAATAGTAATATTCATAATAATAATAATAATAGTAATATTCATAATAATAATAATAGTAATATTCATAATAATAATAATAGTAATATTCATAATAATAATAATAATAATAATAATAGTAATATTCATAATAATAATAATAATAGTAATATTCATAATAATAATAATAATAGTAATATTCATAATAATAATAGTAATATTCATAATAATAGTAATATTCATAATAATAATAATAATATTCATAATAATAATAATCATCATCATAATAATAATTATAATATTCATAATAATAATTATAATATTCATAATAATAATAATAATATTCATAATAATAATAATAATATTCATAATAATAATAATAATATTCTATTCATAATAATAATAATATTCATAATAATAATAATGTTCATAATAATAATAATGTTCATAATAATAATAATATTCATAATAATAATAATATTCATAATAATAATGTTAATAATAATAATAATAATGTTAATAATAATAATAATGTTAATAATAATAATAATAATAATAATAATAATAATAATGATAATGATAATGATAATGATAATGATAATGATAATGATAATGATAATGATAATGATAATGATAATGATAATGATAATGATAATGATAATGATAATGATAATGATAATAATAATAATAATAATAATAATAATAATAATAATAATAATAATAATAATAATAATATTCATAATAACAATAATAATATTCATAATAATAATAATATTCATAATAATAATAATATTCATAATAATAATAATATTTATAATAATAATAATATTCATAATAATAATAATATTCATAATAATAATAGTATTCATAATAATAATAGTATTCATAATATTAATAGTATTCATAATAATAATAGTATTCATAATAATAATAGTAT
>NC_091571.1:25942144-25944644 GCF_042767895.1 Penaeus vannamei | reverse complement strand
GTGGAAGAGTAATATTAGGACTTGGCATACCCCACCCCCACCCTGAGGCACTATAGGAGTCTGGTTTCACTTGCCACTAAGTACCTCTTACCCAACTGGGAGAATTTTAGCTCAACGCCTCACCATACTGCATAAAAATTACAAGATGTAATGGGATCTACACTCAACTCTACGTGATATTGCGATGGCCATGACGCCACTGCAACTGGTCCCCTCGACCCCTGCAGCTAATTGTGACATTTGCACCAGCGTGGGGCTCATTGTCGCCAACTTCCACCTTCAACTCACGAATTCGCTGGCTCCCTGAAATTTGGAGGAAAATAGGAATTAGTTACTACTGTATAGACAAATAATAAATATATGGGGAGGGGAGAGGAGGGGAAAATATAAAATGGGGAAGATAAAAGGAAGGGAAGGGAAGGGAAGGGAAGGGAAGGGAAGGGAAGGGAAGGGAAGGGAAGGGAAGGGAAGGGAAGGGAAAGGGAAAGGGAAAGGGAAAGGGAAAGGGAAAGGGAAAGGGAAAGGGAAAGGGAAAGGGAGGGGAAGGGAGGGAAGGGGAGGGGGAGGAAAGAATAAAAGAGGAGAAGAGTCAAAGTGAGTGATAAGGGAAGTGAAAAGGCAGAGGAAGGGAGCAGGACTGGGAAGCTGGAGAGGAAAAAAGAAATGTATTCTTTGACAATTATAAAGCTAAAAAAAATAATAATAATAAAATAAAAAAATAAAAAATAAAATAAAAATAAAAAATCAACCAGCATTGCTACTAATATCAATGTTACTGTTTTCCTATAATTCTTCACATTTCAGTAATTAAATAACTGCTATTATTATAGCTGCTGATACAGTCAATGATGTAATTGTATTTGATTATGTTTGTTGCTGCAGCTGTAGTTGTAATTGATGTTGCTGTAATTATTTTGCAGCTGTATGTTATGTTCATCTTTCTTTTTTTTTCTTCTTTTTTTCATCATTGTTGTTGTTATATATGATGCTGTTGCTTTTACTTCCTAAATCTGTTCATATAAAGCACTTGATATGCACACATCCTTTGGGAATACCGTCCATGCTTTTTATGGGCTTTCCACCCTGCACTGTAAGGTGATGGAAAGGGAGTAGGGGAGAGTGCATCTGAGAAAATGGCCAAGGAATATGATCATCTACATACATTACTTTCATAAAGGATATATCAAAGTAATATAGATAAGTTAATCATATAACAATACATCAATACAAGGGAGTAGGGGAGAGTGCATCTGAGAAAATGGCCAAGGAATATGATCATCTACATACATTACTTTCATAAAGGATATATCAAAGTAATATAGATAAGTTAATCATATAACAATACATCAATAATTAATAAATGAAAGCTGTGTCTGCATAAGGGAAATAGTCCACAACTAAGTATAAGAAAGAAAATAAAAGAAAAAAGAAAATATTCCATGATTTGTGATTGATTATATCAGTTCTAACAGGACCTAATGACCAACATATTCTTGATTCATCAACTCATCTATGCCAAGCAAGCACTATCAATATTGCAATAATTGTACTCATATTGATGCCAAACAAACCCTCCTATCAATACAATTTAGTGGTAGAATAATGCAGGTATTAACACAAATAATAAAACACTAATAGCAGAAAAAGTCAAACAATGAACTTGATGGTCTGGCTCACATAACACTGAATACACAATACAAAACAGCAGACCATACCTGTGGGTGGTGCGAGGGGGGCGACAAATAAGAGCAGCAGAAGCAGGCGTCTGGCGATCCCTACTCTGAAGTTCCGCCCTCTCCATCGTCACACCTACGGGGCCTGCAATGAAGAAATCACACTGATGCTATCTCTCTTTCTCAGGATTCAATATATGGCATGCAGTATTAACTTCTTGTTCACATGTATGTCATTATTCTACAGAACAAAGCACAGTGCCTAACACTAAGAACACATCACACAAAATAAAGTTACACATTACCCTGATGATCACATGTAATACATGATATTGCACTAAATATTACTAAGAACTGAGGCCCTTATATGTAAGATAAATGTATTGCACCATAATCAAAAGGGCCTGTACATGCCAAGAAAAATAAGCATACCTCCTTTACAAGGATGTAGAAATTCCACAATCATTTTACAACTTAGGATGAAGTGCTTTTCACTATTTACAGAAAACGATTCTTGGTATCCCTATTCCAAACACTTATGGTGTTACAAATTTCCAACATTTTACTCAGATGACATACTTCCTGTCTTTATCTTATCAGATAACTATATCCAATGAATGATCAATCACTTCACTTCCCCTGATAAACAATAATTCATACAAATGATATAAATGCCATTTCACAATAGAAGGGAAGGAAGTTTCCATATTTGTTTTTCTGCAAAAAAAAATAAAAAGCCTTAAGTGAAATTCCTTATGCCAATAATTTCATTTTAGAATCAAAATTAATAAAAGGCAGATACCAATACAAAAAAGATTTTTTATTTA
>NC_091571.1:25903750-25923750 GCF_042767895.1 Penaeus vannamei | reverse complement strand
TCGGCACTGTAGGCCTACCTGTTCATATTAATTCGTCCGAGAGAGGGAGTAGTGTTTTTGGTCTATTTATAAGCTTCGTAGTTGTTCGTAATGTTTGTTATTATTACTGTTATCTGCACTATTCTTCTGATTAGCGTCATCATCATCACCATTCTTATTACCGCCACTGAAGGGAGAGGTAGGGATAGTGGTACTGGTGGGAGTTGCAGCAGTGCTTTGCTATAGTAGTTGTAACCTTAGTTATAATAGTAATATTTTTTTTGTCGTAGTGCCTATTGATTCTCTTCATACCCCGAAGAGTCCATTTCTTGACCCACAGACCGGGATCTTTAAACAGGATAAGTTAGACTGTTGTATTATAATAACGCTTCCACTCTCACACGCCCAGACCACAGACCAGAAAGGAATGACATTTCTGTTAGCTGCAAAAACAGAAGAGGAAATTATTCCATCGCCAACTCACTCACTGGAGGGCGAGCAGATTATTTAAATGTCGTCTGCGCGTTGTTAAGTAAGACGAATTTAGCTGCGGCGCCTCGTGGAAGCCCTCGCGACGAACCGCTTTTGGGAATCCGCGCCAGGCCAGAACCGGTTCTTTCGGTTCCAGTGATATGGAGCGATGCTTTTTTGGGGGAGGAGGGGCAGGACCTGAATGCTGGTGAAGTGCTTTATATAGATAGCTGGTGGTAGGAGGGGGGTGGAGGGAGATGGGGCGAGGAGGGGGGTGTCGCTTGTAACATTTAGGGATGTCGGTGCTCCGTGCATAGGATCCGGGCTGGGGTTAGCTGGTGTGTCTCACTGTGGTCCATTCAGAAGGTTGTATTCTCTCTCTCTCCCTCCCTCCCTCCCTCCCTCGCTCGCTCTCCCTTTCCCTCTCCTTCGCTCGCTCGTTCTCCCTCTCCCTCTCCCTCCCTCCCTCCCTCCCTCCCTCCCCTCCACTCCCTCCCTCCCTCTCTCTCTCTCTCTCTCTCTCTCTCTCTCTCTCTCTCTCTCTCTCTCTCTCTTTCTTTCTCTCTCTCTCTCCCTCTCTCCCTTTCTCCCTTTCTCCCTCGCTCTCCCTCTCCCTCCCCTTCCCCCTCCCATCTCCCTCCCCCTCCCCCTCCTTCCGAACCAATCCTTTCCCCACCCAGTCCAACCTCCCTCCCTCTCTCCCACTACTTCCATCCTCGTCCTTCACCCTTTCCCCCTTCGTCTGTTTTTTTTTCTCTCTCTCCGAAGAATAAATGTACCATGATGTCACCGACGCAGCGCTCAACGAGAACAAGTTTTGGAAAGAAGTGAAGGATGAATAGAGACGCGGATTATTTACTCCCATTGATACCCTCCAGAGAGAAAGAGAGAGAGAGAGAGAGAGAGAAAAAGAGGGAGAGAGAGGGGAGGGGAAGAGAGAAAGAGATGGAAGGGGAGAGGGAAAGAAAGAGGGAAAGAGAGAGGGAGAGAGGGGGGGGAGGAGGTGGGAGAGGGAGAGAGAAAGAGAGGGAGGGAGGGAGAGAAAAAGAGGGAGTGGTGGAGGGAGAGAGATAAAAAGAGTGGGAGAGGGGTAAAGAGAAAGAGGGAGAGGGGGAGAGAGAAAGAGAGGGAGAGGGAAAAAGAGAGAGAGAGAGAAAGAGAAACAGACAGACAGAGACAGAGAAACCTGCTTGTTGCAAGTTTCAGAGCTCAAGACTGCTAATTGCAGGCGAGAGGAAGGCCCAGAAGAGGCGGCGACGTTGCAGCGCGCGTCCTGATCGTTGCAACGTAAGCAGCTTCTGTTGTTCTTTTGAAGATGACAAAACACGCGTCCTTAATCTTCCTTTCGGAAAGTTACTTTTTTATGCAAAGTTATAATCAGATTATATGCTAATTAGCCACCTCGAGTGTTTTCAGTACTCAGTTTCTTTTCTTTCTTTACGTTTTTTCTCTCGCTTTATTTAATTTCTCTCACACGGATCGTACTTGCGAGAGCCGTTTGATGTGTACGCAATATGTAGATTTTCTTTTCGAGTGGACATATGTTGGGCGCAATTACAGCATATTAAGCTCGATGTCTTGGGCGTATGGTAAAACCGTCGCCGTTATAAGCCCGAGAGATGGCGCCGAATCCGACTCTCTTTCCCCGAGAACCATTTTAATAATACGACATATGTTGCATGTGTATCAGTTGTTGTTTTGTGTTATTTTGTTCATTTTCGGTGATTTTCTTCAGGGGCGCCGTGACCACAGCGGAATGAAAGTGGGATTGCGGGGGAAATTTCACGTGTTTTTCCTTCTTTTTCTTCTTCTACCTCCATTTCTTTTCCTTTTTTGGCTCGATTAATGTAGAACGAGGTGGATTTCTGGGACGAATTGGGTCGCCCAACCTAACGGACTCGGGTATAAGAGAATCATTATGATTAATGTGGTTGCGTTGCACTTATTCTTTATTTCATATATTAATTGATTTAAAACCTGCATGCTCTACAATTAACTCATTACGATCTCAGCCGAGCGCGACAATCGTCACCCATTAATTTCTGATTAGAAGCGAGGACAGCGTGACGTCACAGTCGCTTGGGTGGTTTCGGAACGGTTTTCTGTTCCGCTCCGCGCCCCTCTGTCACGGCTGCGAAGTCCGGACGTCGGAAGCACAGCGAAATGGCGATGGCTTCCGATAACGCAGTAAAATTGATGGATCGTGTCGGTGTTTCGAGCGCCGGGCTGCGTCGGGCGAGCAACAGTTATCGCGTCCGAAGGAGGAGAGAAATGTTTGGTATTTTCCCTTTGAGGCGAGATGGAATATGAGGAGGAATCGAGGCTTCGCCATTGATGAATGTCGTCATTGGCGTTATGAAATGGTCGGAAAAACCGGGCGTCCTACGGCGTTCTGTGCGGCGGCTTTTTGTGGTCCAAGGGTTGCCCCGACTGGGACCTCATCGCCGTTGTTTTTGCCTGGCCGCCGAAAGGCCAGGTAGGCCTAGGCCCGGAATCCTGTTCTGATAATCACGCGCTCCCCAACCCCTCAAAAATATGCATATGCGATATATATGTATTTCTGTGTGTGTGTGTCTGTGTGTGTGTCTGTGACTGTCCAAGTTTATGGGTGTGTATAAGTGTATATACCCTGTTCAAATCAGTTGATGCTTGTTGATTTTTTTCGACATATAGCATTGAAAGCTGTTAACCTGACTTAGACCAGTTAGCGTGTATAAGAAACAGACAGACAGATAGATAGGCGGACACATGAATATCTTTATTTATCTATCTTACAGTCTTTCATGATATGATATTTTAATATCATACGATGAGAAGGGCAAAATCGGCCGCCTTTCCCATTACAGAACGCCCTTAACCTCCTAATCTCCGCAGCGGACGCAAGACCTCCTTTCCACTAGAACTAATCGTGGGCGTGGGCTGGGTGGGCGCGAGCAGAGGGAGGTGACTTCCGCGGCGCCCACCGACCCGCATGGCGGCGTGTGACGTGATAGGCCTCGATGGGTCAGCAGTGCAATATGATCTCGGAGGGCGGCGATTACCTCTTGGCCGGTGGTCGAGGCGGGGAAGGGGGGGGCGTTGGGGTTTAGTTTAGTCTTATTATTATGTGTATTTTTATTTTTGTTAATTGATATTTTATTTTTATCATAATGATCATCATCATTGTTGTTATTAGTATCGTCATTATTATTATTATTATTATTATTATTATTATTATTATTATTATTATCATCATCAACATTAGCATTATTGTTGTTGTTGTTGTTGTTGTTGTTGTTGTTATTATTATTATTATTGATATTATTATTTTCATTATTATTATTGTTATTATTATTTCTATTTTTATTATTATTAATATTATTATTATTAATATTAATGCCATTATCATTATTTTCAATATCTTTACAAATATTATGAACCCCGTTAATATTGATTAATTAATGTTAATGTTAATTATCATTTATCACCAATATCATTATTGACATCATTATCAGCTCACCTACTACTCTTCCCATCATCATAATTTTCTTCTCATTATCATACGCATTCAATCAACGATTAACTCCTTCGTTCTCCTCGGCCTATTAAGGGGGGGGGGGGGGCGTGGCCTTGGCTCAGCGTGGCTTTGCGGAAGAGCTTTTTGCATCCCCAGCTGGACGCCGATCCTGGTGAAGCCATCTGTTCGATTCCCCGCATAGTTCTTTCCAGTTAGACTCGATTTTTAAAAAGTTCTTCGAGCCAGGTGGTCGCTGGAGGAGCCCGGCATGAGCTGCTCTGCATGCGTCGGCCATGCACATGTCGAGGATTGTTACATATGGTAGATCTTGCCGTTACGGGTTTGAACTTGGCCTTTGAATACAGATCTCGGATTCATGCATCTTTTTTTTCTAATTAGTTGTATGCATGTTTTTTTCGGGGTTGATATGAATGAATGTGTTGTTGGCAGGGTAACGCAGTGTAGTATGTGATTATCATGTTCCCAGGTGAGAACAGGTGAGGGATGCAGAGTATGCGGGGGTTAGGACTCGTCTCAGAGGGGAAGGGGGGAAGGGATTGGGAAGGGGAAGGGGTGGGGGGGTGGGGGGAGGGCAGCTCACTACCAAGCTCGGAGACAGTGACAAGTAATTCCACCGCTGAGCGTATATTGGCCGGCGCTGCGTGGCCGTTATGGCTACCTCCAACTCCCTCATCTCCCTCTCTCCCTTCCACCTTTCCTCCCTTCCTTCCTCTGTGTTTTCCGATTCCCATTCTCCCTTTCTGTCTCTGTCTGTTTCCTGTCCCTCTCTTCTTTCCTTCCTTTCTCTTTCTGTTTACCTACATCTCCCATCCACCCTCCTTTTCTCCCTCTCTCTTTCCCTGCCTCTTCCTTCCCTTTCCTCCTTTCCTTCTTCCTTTCTTACTCCCTTCCCTTTCCTTTCCTCCTTCCCTTTCTACCTCTTCCCCTCCGACACTCACTCCCACCGCCTTTCCTACTTACCTTCTTCCCATCGTCCCTTCTTCCTTCCCTCCTTTCTTCCCTCCCTCCTTGCATCCTCCTCAACTTCCCTCCCTTTCTCCGCCCTTCCCACTACGTTCCTCCCACCTCCCTTACCCCCTCCTCCATTAATTTCCACAACCCGAATAGTGCACAGACAGTAATAAACCCCGTTCTGTATCCTTTCAAACTAATTCGAATTCCTATTAGCTCCAACGTCCCCCTACATAGCCCCTTCCCCCTCCCCCTTTCCCTTTCCTCCTTCCTCTCTCGGCCCTCTCCCTTAACCCCTCTCCCTTGCCCCTCCCCCTCCAGCCCCCTGTTCCCTACTCACTCTCCCCCTTCTCCTTAGTTACTTAATTCCTTGCTTCGTCGTTCCCTCATTTGTTCCCCACTTACGCCCTCCACGCTCCCTCTACCCGCCCTTCTTTCCTCTCTCCTTTACCTCCTTTCTTCTCGCTCCGTTATCGTCTTCCCCTCGCTCCTTCACCCCTTCTGTTTCTCGTTTCTTCACCTCCTCCTCGCTCTTTTGCTACCCCTCTCTCTTTGCTTTATCATCCCCCTCTACGTCCTTAAAACCATCCCTCACTCACCTTACTCGCCCCTTCATCTCCTTCCCCTCACCCCTTCACCCCTCCCCCTCCCCCTAGCTCCCTTCACCTCCTCCCCCTCGATCCTCCCCTCACTCCCTCCTCCTCGTCCCCCTCCCCTAACTCCTTCACCTCCTCCCCCACGATCCTCCCGCACCCCCTCCCTCCCCTCTCTCTCCCCTCTCCCTCCCCAGCAGCGAGGCGACCGCGGTACCTACTGACCCAACAACAGGAAGGGCTGCCACTCCTCCGCTCGCTGCCTGTGATTTAGGGTTCCGGGGATATTTTGTCCAAAGAGATACAGCTTCTCTTTCCCTCAGCGCCGCCAGACTTGTCAAAGGATGATGCGGGAAGTTTTCTCCGTTGGTTTGTTTTCGTCTGGGTTGAGTGTGTGTGTGTGTGTAGTCGTGCGCGCCACACACGGAGGTAGGAAGATGCACGAATATAAATGCGCATGTGCACACGCACTCACTCTCTGTCTCTGCCTCTCTCTCTCTGTCTCTGTCTCTGCCTCTGCCTCTCTCTCTCTCTCTCTCTCTCTCTCTCTCTCTCTCTCTCTCTCTCTCTCTCTCTCTCTCTCTCTCTCTCTCTCTCTCTCTCTCTCTCTCTCTCTCTCTCGCACGCACACACACACGCACACACACACACACACACACACACACACACACACACACACACACACACACACACACACACACACACACACACACACACACACACACACACACACACACACACAAAGCCCCTTGTTCTCTATATTATTCATTCATATCTTCCTTCTCGTTCGTATTTTACTTCGCGTCATTTACTTAAACGTTATGGGAGGGAAGTTGTCCCTCTGGCTGCCGTTACGTCGTGCCGGCTGGAGTCACTCCCCCGGCCAGTCCCCCCCCCTCCCCCTAAAAAATGCAGTATCATCAGTACTACCGTCAGGGTCGCAAAACACACCATGTATAGTGAGTATATATAAAGCCCTATACTGGCTATAGATTGAAGATCAGGGTAGCTAAACTTGCCTCTTGCTTTCATGCTAGCTAAACAGTGGACACAATATCGGGTGTTTTCTTTTTTTTCCCACAACTTCTCTTGTTGTTAGTTGTAGTTGTAACTGAGCCTAAATAGGTCAGGGTAAGTAGACCCGACCTTCTCTTCTTTCCTCCTTCCTATCCTCCTAGTTGTGGCTATCAACAACGTTCCTACTAGCAACAGACGGAAAATCGAGTAGCTTCTGGACCCCTTTCCTCGCCTTTCCTCACTTTCTATTCTCAACTATTACGGAGGACCTGCACCTTCTAGCCATAGACAGAAGACCAGGATAGGTGATCAGGTCTCTCTCTTTTTCCCTCGCGTCTCCTCGCCTCCTAGTCTTAGCTATTACGGAGGACAGTAGACCAGGATAGGTGAACAGGCCCCTCCCTTTTCCACTCGCTTCTCCTCACTTCCTATTCCCAGCTGTTACGGAGGACTAGTACCAACGAACCACAGACAGAAGACCAGGATAGGTGAACAGGCCCCTCCCTTTTCCGCTCGCCTCCTAGTCTCAGCTATTACGGAGGATCTATATCAACGAGTCATAGTAGACCAGGATAGCTGGAAAGGCCCGTCCCTTTTTCCCTCGCTTCTCCTCACTTCCTACACGCAGCTGTTACGGAGGACCTGTTCCTTCTAGCTATGGACAGAAGACCAGGATAGGTGAACAGGTCCCTCTCTTTTTCCCTCGCGTCTCCTCGCCTCCTAGTCTCAGCTGTTACGGAGGACCTGTGCCAACGAGTCATAGACAGTCGATCAGGATAAGTGAACAGGTTCCTCTCTTTTCCCCTCGCGTCTCCTCGCCTCCGAGTTGGAGCTATTACAGAGGACCGAGACCGGCCGAGACGAGGTGTAGGGGCAGGCGTGAAATATGACCTCGTTTCGTCCGGTAGAAGGCCTTATGCTCAGCTCCTCGAAGACCGAGATATTTAGAGGAAGGGCAATTTTTCTGTGTCCCTTTTGTGTTTTTGTTTTGTTTTGTTTTTTTGTATGGTAGTTTCATAGTTTGTGATTTTTGTGATCATTCGGGGAACTGGAATTCGGGGTGATAAATCTGTTAGGTGTTTCAGAGTGAAATTCTCGACCGGAAACAAGCGTTATTACTATTTGGTATTTGTTTCGTATCTCTAACAAATGTGGTTGAGATTGGCTATAAAGAAGAATAAATTGATAAACATCATTAGGCATGTATGTATAATCACTCCTGGCGGAAAGAAATCGCAATCTCTCCCTTCCCCAATAATGCAATAAAGAAACACGATCAAGGAAGACGCATATCATATTTTGATTTATTCCCTTTTTTCCCACATTGAGAAACGTTTCCCTACGCTGTTTGGCCAGACGGACTGAGTCAACAGTCTTCCCGCCGGTGAAAAATTGCGCGGATCACAGCTCAAGGGGCGGAGGCAGCCTGAAGGAGCATCCGTTAAAACAATTAAGAACTTGAGGTTATTGATTTATGCGCGCCCTCTTGGCCGGACTTTAAATATGGATTTTCTGCTCGCATTTTTCGGTGATTTTTTGTGATTTCTTTGTTTGATACGACTGCTGCTTTCCTTTTTATTGTTTTTTTTGTCATTATTATTATTATTGTTGTTGTTGTCATTATCATCATCATCATCATCAATCAATCACCATCATCATCATCATCATCATTATCATCATCATCATCATCATCATCATCATCATCATCATCATCATCATCATCATCATCATTACCGGCAGTAACATCACCATTATCACCTTACCCATCACCATGTCCATCATGTCCTTAACTTCCTCATTAAACAAAAATAAAGACCTTTGACCTTCGGGGGTCAAAAAAAAAAAAAAATCACGAAACACCAGACGCAGTTGAAGTATGACCTGAAGTTTCTCCTTTTTTTTGACCTTCCTTTTTCGACGACGGAGCAAAATGTCTGAAGTTCATATACAAGATTTTTTTTTTTTTTTTTTTTTTGGGGGGGTGGAAGTTCATATTCTCTTGAGGTGGATATGAAAGCGTCTGAAGGAGGAGCTTGGAGGACGAGCTGCCTGGATGACTCGGACGCATCATAAGAGGTTTGGTAGGTCGGGAGATGTGGACTTTTTTTCTTTTCTTTTTTTCTTTTTTTCTTGATTTCGTTTGGGTGTTGGTCTGGTCTTTCTATTTGTTATTTGTTGGTCTGCTTTTGTTTGTGTCTCTTCTTTTTTATGTATTTCTCACTCATTGTTTGTTCTTTTTTTTCTTTTTGTATTTCTCTCTCTCTCTCTCTCTCTCTCTCTCTCTCTCTCTCTCTCTCTCTCTCTCTCTCTCTCTCTCTCTCTCTCTCTCTCTCTCTCTCTCTCTCTCTCTCTCTTCTCTCTCTCTCTCTCTCTCTCTCTCTCTCTCTCTCTCTCTATCTTTCTCTCTCTCTCTCTCTCTCTCTCTCTGTCTGCCTCTCTCTCTCTCTTTCTGTCTGTCTGTGTGTGTGTGTGTGTGTGAGTGTGTGTGTGTGTATGTGTGTGTGTCTCTGTCTGTCTCTCTGTCTCTCTCTTCTGCGTCTCTCTCTCTCTCTCTCTCTCTCTCTCTCTCTCTCTCTCTCTCTCTCTCTCTCTCTCTCTCTCTCTCTCTCTCTCTCTCTCTCTCCCTCCTCCCTCCCTCCCTCCCTCCCTCCCTCCCTCCCTTCCCTCCCTCCCTCCTTCCCTCCCTCCCTCCTTCCCTCCCTCCCTCCTTCCCTCCTTCCCTCCTTCCCTCCTTCCCTCCCTCCCTCCTTCCTCCTTCCCACCCCCCTCTCCCTCCCTTTACTTTTTCTTCCTTTGATGAAGGAGAAGGAACAGTAGGGAGCGGCGGCCCTTTCTTTAAATCCCTTTGGCTTCTTATGGCGCTGATAAAGGGGTTCTAGCCTCTCAGGGGAGTATTTTTTCTCTTTCTCTCGTTTCCATTTTTCGTGTTTGTGTTTCTCTCTCGTTCGTCTTTCAAGCAATATATAGCTTCGGTTTCTTTTTGTTTGTACTCATCTCGGTTCTCATTTTTTGTTTCTTTCATCTCTCGCTTTCTATCTATCTTTTCTCTCTTTCTCTCTTCCTCCTTGCCCACTTCCCTCTTCTTCCTCCTTTTCCCCTCAAGTTCTCCCAGCCTCTTCCTCAATTTCTTTCCCTTTCCTCTCTCCTACTCTTTCCCTCTCTCACCCCCGTCTCTCTCTCCCTCCTACTTCTCCTACTCTCTCCCTCCCTCCCTCTCCCTCTCTCACCCCCGTCTCTCTCTCTCTGCTCTCTCTCTCTCTCTCTCTCTCTCTCTCTCTCTCTCTCTCTCTCTCTCTCTCTCTCTCTCTCTCTCTCTCTCTCTCTCTCTCTCTCTCTCTCTCTCTCTCTCTCTCTCCCTCCCCCTCCCCTCCCTCTCCCTCTCTCTACCCCGTCTCTCTCTCTCTCTCTCTCTCTCTCTCTCTCTCTCTCTCTCTCTCTCTCTCTCTCTCTCTCTCTCTCTCTCTCTCTCTCTCTCTCTCTCTCTCTCTCTCTCTCTTTCTCTCTCTCTCTCTCTCTCTCTCTCTCTCTCTCTCTCTCTCTCTCTCTCTCTCTCTCTCTCTCTCTCTCTCTCTCTCTCTCTCTCTCTCTCTCTCTCTCTTTCTCTCTCTCTCTCTTACCCCCCGTCTCTCTCTCTCTCTCTCTCTCTCCCTCCCCCTCCCTCCCTCTCCCTCTCTCTCACCCCGTCTCTCTCTCTCTCTCTCTCTCTCTCTCTCTCTCTCTCTCTCTCTCTCTCTCTCTCTCTCTCTCTCTCTCTCTCTCTCTCTCTCTCTCTTTCTTTCTCTCTCTCTCTCTCTCTCTCTCTCTCTCTCTCTCTCTCTCTCTCTCTCTCTCTCTCTCTCTCTCTCTCTCTCTCTCTCTCTCTCTCTCTCTCTCTCTTTCTCTCTCTCTCTTACCCACCCGTCTCTCTCTCTCTCTCTCTCTCTCTCCCTCCCCCCTCCCTCCCTCTCCCTCTCTCCCACCCCCGTCTCTCTCTCTCTCTCTCTCTCTCTCTCTCTCTCTCTCTCTCTCTCTCTCTCTCTCTCTCTCTCTCTCTCTCTCTCTCTCTCTCTCTCTCTCTCTTTCTCTCTCTCTCTCTCTCTCTCTCTCTCTCTCTCTCTCTCTCTCTCTCTCTCTCTCTCTCTCTCTCTCTCTCTCTCTCTCTCTCTCTCTTTCTCTCTCTCTCTTACCCCCCCGTCTCTCTCTCTCTCTCCTCCCTCCTCCTCCTCCCTCCCTCCCTCCCTCCCTCCCTCACACCCTCCCTCTCCCATTCTCTCCCTACATCTCTCCCCCTCTCCCCTCCCCTCTCTCCGTATACCATGGAATCGCGGTCTGGACTCTTTTTTCTTCTTTTCTTCTTTTTTCGATTCCCCTTTTTTCTCGTCGTTGGCCTTGACGTGAACGAGCGACCTTCAGCCCGGCGGCTTTGCGTATGCGGCTCGGCGATGTCTTCTGCGTTGCGGATTTGGTCTTTTCGTCCTTATTTCCCTTTTTTGTGGTCTTTTGTTCTTTGTTTTTCTTTCCGTGTTCGTTTTTGGTTTTGTTTTGTTTATGGTTTCCTGTTGTGTTTTTTTTCTCTCTCTCTTATCTTTCTCTTTTGCGTTGCGGATTTGGTGTTTTCGTCCTTATTTTCATTTTCTGTGGTCTTTTGTTCTTTGTTTTTCCTTCTGTGTTCGTTTCTGGTTTTGTTTTGTTTATGTTTTCCTGTTGTGATTTTTTTTCTCTCTCTCTCTCTTTTTTTCTCTTTTGCGTTGTAGATTTGGTGTTTTCGTCCTTATTTTCATTTTCTGTGGTCTTTTGTTCTTTGTTTTTCTTTCCGTATTCGTTATTGGTTTGGTTTTGTTTATGGTTTCCTGTTGTGTTTTTTTTTTCTCTCTCTCGTTTTCTCTTTTGCGTTGCGGGTTTGGTGTTTTCGTGCTTATTTTTCTTTTTTGTGTTTCTTTGTTCTTTGTTTTCCATTCCGTATTCGCTTTGGTTTATGTTTTCCTGTTGTGTTTTATTCTCTCTCTTTTACCTTTTTTTGCGGTGATTTCTGCGCTGCGGATTTGGTCTTTTCGTTTCTTTTTTATGCTCTTATGTTCTTCGTTTTTCGTTCCGTATTCGCTCTGGTTTTGCTTGCTTTATGTTTTCCTGTTGTGTTTTTTTTTTTTTTTCTTCTTCTTTTCTCCTTTTCCCTTTTTGTTTTTTTTCTTTCTTCTTCTGTTTTTTTTTCTTTTTTCTTATTTTTTTTTCTCATTTTCTTTTCTTTTCTTTATTCGCAGTTTTGTTTTTTATGCTTGTAATCTACCTCATTTCCCTTCCTAAACTCCCTCTCATTCCTTACCCTCCCCCCACCCAAAAAAAAAAAAAAAAAATACAGCTCGAAAACACTAAGTGGAGGGCGTAAGGCGGAGGGTGGAGGGCGCGAGGGAGGGAGGGCGCGAGGGAGGGAGGGAGGGAGGGAGGGGGGGAGGGGGGGAGGGGGGGAAAGTGCGAGCGACTTGGCAGAAGGAGGGCGAAGGGAGAGGCGAAGGAAGTGCTTCTGCATATCTTATCAAGATGAAGACGAATCACTGGCAGGATGTGTCTTTTTTCCCCCTCTAATCTGTCTTTTTTTCCTTTTTGATTCAATCTGCGTCTGTTTGTTTATAAGTGGGTCTCATTTCTCTCTCTCGCTCTGTCCTTCTCTCTCTCTCTCGCTCTGTCCTTTCTCTCTCTCTCTCTCTCTCTCTCTCTCTCTCTCTCTCTCTCTCTCTCTCTCTCTCTCTCTCTCTCTCTCTCTCTCTCTCTCTCTCTCTCTCTCTCCCTCTCCCTCTCTCCCCTCTCTCTCTCCCTCTCTCCCCTCTCTCCCTCTCTCCCTCTCTCCCTCTTCCCTCTCTCCCTCTCTCCCTCTCTCCCTCTCTGTCTCTCTGTCTCTCTCTCTCTCTCTCTCTCTCTCTCTCTCTCTCTCTCTCTCTCTCTCTCTCTCTCTCTCTCTCTCTCTCTCTCTCGCTCTTTCTTTCTCTCTCTCTCTCTCTCTCTCTCTTTCTTTCTCTCTTTCTTTCTCTCTCTCTCTCTCTCTCTCTCTCTCTCTCTCTCTCTCTCTCTCTTGTATACAGACTGTATGTACATACATTCATATATAGTATATATACTCATACTCAGTATGCGCATATTCAATATATGATACACATTCTTTGATATATATCATATAGAGCGTATGAGATGTGTGTGTTTTGTGTAAGTTTTATGCATGTGTGCGGTGTACATACTTTTCAGAGAATGTGCAACGAGGGAGGCGATATTCTGTTATAGCTGTGGTTGGTGTCCATCATATGGTGTTGATGTTCCTGTGCTGCGGGGGTTTCCTTCGGTCTTCTCTCTCTCTCTGTTTTGCTCCTATCCTCTGTCTGCCTTTTATTAGCTTTTTATTATTTCATTATATTTCGAATATACTTTTTAATGATTAGTATTTTGATATACCTCGTTGCCCGTTCTGTCCATCTCTGAATATGGCTGCATGAATCTGTCGTTTCATCTATTCATCAGCCTCTCGTCTCTCTCTTTCGTTTGGCTCGACCGCGCCCGCATCGTCTCCGGCGCGCCAGCATATACGGGCGGCGATACACACACCCTGCCGACAACCTCCCGTAAATGTGATCGATGCTTCACTACCCGTGCGTGTATTTGCTCGCCATATTGTGCATGCACGAAAAGGTTTTTTTTTCCTTCACCCCCGTTTTATCTATCTCCCCCCCCCCCCCAGTGCAAACACACCTCAACCCACGCACACCCACAAGCGACAATACCTCCTTCTCCCCCTCTTTCCTTCCCCCTAATATAATAACATACAGCTTCCCCTCCCTATAATCCCCTCCACCCTCCCATCCTCCAACTCCCTTCTCCCTTCCACCTTCCCATCCCCCCGCCCCCTTCTCCCTTCTGCCTCTACCCTCCCATCCCCCACCCCTTCTCCTCCTTTCTCTCCCCCTACTCCCCACCCCCTTCTCCTCTCGCCTTCACCCTCCTTCTCCCCTCAATCCTCCCATAACCCACCCCCTTCTCCCTCCTACTCCCTCCCCCTACCTCTCCCCCCACAAAGGCGTCAGCACACGCTCCCCGACGCCTGATCCGACACGCCGATCCGACTCGCGCGCGGAGAGAGACGCGGGGGGAGGGGGAGGCGGCGCTCATTACGTAGCTGCGCGGAGACCATTGCGGGCAGACCGAAGGGAATTAAAAGCTGACCAAGGCGAGACCCTTTCCTCCGCTCGGCCAGGTCGCAGATGGGGAGTGGCGAGGAGAGGCCGGTAAGGGGGGGGGGGATCGTTTTTTATTAGGTGATGGTTATGAGTAGAGGAAAAATATGAATGGAGGAACAGGTGGTGATAATGGGTAAGTAAGGATACAGGGAATAGAATAGGTTGTTATAATCAATAGAGATAAAACATGAATGGGTAGAGAAATGGTGATAATGGGTAAGTAAGGATATAGGAAGGATACAGGGAATAGAATGGGTTGTAATAATCAGTTGATAGAGATAAAACATGAATGGGTAGAGAGATGATGATAATGGGTAAGGAAGGATAAAGTGAGTAGAATGCTGGATTGTAATAATGAATGTATAAAGATAAATGTACATATATTATCAATATAGAAATAATGATAATGCCTCATTATTGGCATCTTAAAGGTTCCTAGCCTGTAGGTTTTTTATGGCGACAGTTATTATTAAATTCCTTAATTGTCCCTTCCCCTAAAATCAAGATGAACTTTGAGAATGAACAGATAAGCAGAACAGGAAGAAAAGGAAAATGCCTCATTATCGGCATCGTAAAGGTTTCTAGTCATAACCGTTATTTGTGCGAACGTAATTAATTTCTTCCCAATTTATCTGATTTATAAATAAACATAGACAATGAAAGGAAGATAGACAGATACATAGGCTGAAAAGAGATGAAAACGCTCGATCACTGACATAGATTTGGTGAAGTGTGCCAGACTTGCTGTGACATGGAATCGTAGACGTCAAGGTGTGCGGTGACAGCTAGATTGGCATGACACACGCGTTCGGAATAATGTAAAAATATGGGTGTTTTTCTAGATATTGGAAGCTGATGTGTGTTGTTGTTTTTATGCTTTGTCAGCTGCAATAACGACGAAAGTTGTTGTTTTTTTGTTAGTATCGTAAACATTGTACTTATTTCAGCAGCTGGAGATGTTCTACTTTCATGGGTTTCTATGCAGCTTCTCACTTATGTTGTGAAGAGAAATGGAGACCTTTATTTCGATCATGATGTAGGCCTTTGTGTCAATTCTGAAACTGCGCCTTATTTTCTTTTCATTAGTTTTGTTTCGCCTTTATTCCTTATTCGTCTCATTGTAAGCCATCCTCTATCTTCCTTTTTTTCTTTTCTATTTTTTCTATCTCTTCTACATTTTCTTATCCTTCCCTTTCTTTCGTGCCATTTCCGTTTCTCTCCCGTTTATCTCTCTCTGATTCTTATATTATCTCCTTCTCGCCCTCTGCTTTATCCCTCTTTGTATTCCTATTCTCATACCTATCTCTTCTCTCCCCCTACCCATACTCCCTTCTCTCCCTCACCGTTCCTCTCCGTTTCCTTCTTTCTCTGGTTATTGCTCCCTTTCCATCCACCCCACCAGGATATTAAGTTTTCCTCCTTCCCAGACCGATCACTAGTTTGCTCTCTCTCCCTCTCCCCCCCCCCCTTCTCTCTCTCTCTCTCTCTCTCTCTCTCTCTCTCTCTCTCTCTCTCTCTCTCTCTCTCTCTCTCTCTCTCTCTCTCTCTCTCTCTCTCTCTCTCTCTACTCTCTCTCTCTCGTCTTTCTTACTCTTTCTCTTACTCTTACTCTCCGTCTCCACACCCTCATCCTCTCTCTCCCCTCCTCTTCTCCCTCCCTCCTTCCCTCCTTCCCTCCTCCCTCTTTCCCTCCTTCCCTCCTTCCCTCCCTCCTCCCCCTTCCACCTCACCCACTCCCTCTTCTTTACTCCTCCCTCTTTCTCTCTCTCTCTCTCTCTCCTTCTCTCCTCATTTCTTCTGAACAATATATTTCACCAAGCCGGATGATGGGATCACCATAAAGAAGCTACGAGAAATTGCTTCGACCGTCTCCCATTTTTGGCTTTACATCTTCTCTTTTTTGTCTATCGTGTATAGTTATATATTTTTAAGCTTATTCACCATCTTTCTTTTCTCTTTTTGCGTTTGCTTACTCATAGTTTTCTGTTCCAGTTATTCTTTTTTTATATTACTAATAATCTTTTCTAGTTTATGCTGGGTCATATATATATGTATATATATATTTTTTCATTGTTTCTTTCTTTTTCCTTTTTTTGGTTCGTACATCTTTTCTTTTCTTTTTCTTTTTTTTCTCATAGTTTATATTCATTTTTGTGCTTGTGCAAAATCCTTCTTTTTTATCTTCTTATTCAAAATATTTTCGTTGTATTTCCCATACTTATATTATATCTGTTTCCTCGCAATCAATCCTCCCCCATTCATTCTGCGTACGAAAAAATATCCTTATTTTTTGTGCTTACTCGGTTTTTCTTTTTCATCCTTCATCTTCCTCTCTCTTTTTTACCATATATATCCACACAGATAAAACAAATACATCTATTTCATTTAATCATTTTTGTTTCCAATGCCTACTACTCCTATTTTTTCTTCCACACGCCCCTCCCTCGCCCAGCCAGAGCGCATAACACATATTTAAGTCAAGGTGAACCGGCAGCGTGGAGCGGGCAGCATTCCTTGTAAATATCAAGTCCCATTCGTGTTACAGATGTCGAAACGCTGCCTCTCATATTAGAGACGAAGGAGGGTTGGTCATTTTTAAGGGTGACGTCGATTGGTTTAAAGGGTTCCTCGGCGATTCTGAGAAAAAGGGAGAAGTAAAAAGAAAGCGTTTGTTTTTGTTTTGTTGTTGTGGGTGTTTTGTTTTATCATTTGCCTCTCCTTCCTTCTTTCCCCCGGAGGATTCATAAAGATGGGAGGGTAGAGCGATGGAGGAAAGAGGGAAGTATGTATGTGTGTGTATGTGTATGGCGACGTATATTGGAACGAAGGGGATGAGGGAAAGTGTAATAAAGAGGAGAAAAAGAATGGATTGCAATAAAGGAAGTTGCTGAGTGGAATATGTGCAACGCTTGACCTTTACACGGCCTGCTTTCTACAGGTATTTTGGAGATATCATTTTATGTATGTTGTAATAGGGTTTGTAGATGAAGATTTTTTTCTCTTAGACGTAGGCTTATATATCTGCCATCTACTAACCTTTTTTTGCGTTTGCAGCTAATAGCATTCTGTTTTTAAAAATCTGCAATAGATGAAACCAAAATGAATGTATGCCGAATATGCACGAGTATAGGTATATGTAAACAAGAGTATTCTAAATTACATACAAGTGTATTTATGTTATCCGTTTGTATACGTTTCTGCATTCATAAACCCTGGAGTATCTATTAAACGGTCGCCAACACCAGCAACCGTGTCCATCAACAAAGACATTAACTTCACAACTCGTCCTCCTTACACCGACCAGGTTATTAAGATTATTAATCCACACATCCACTGGTTTGGATCCACCGCGCGTCCACCTCGATCCACATCGGTCCAGAAAGCCAGCGCACCGTATAAGGAGAGGGAGATGATCCGCTTTGGTGATTTTGGTACGATTGGATTGTGGATTGTGAATGGGGGATTGTGGATTGTGGATGGTAGATGGGGGATTGTGGATTGTGGATGGTGGATGGGGGATTGTGGATGGGGGATGGGGGATTGTGGATGGGGGATGGGGGATTGTGGATGGTGGATGGGGATTGGGGATTGGGGATGGGGATTGGGGATGGGGATTGTGGATTGTGGATGGGGGATTGTCTCTTAGGGATCTCTGTTCTGGGGTTCTGGAAGGAAAAAAAACGGTTAATTGTGGGTTGCTATCTGTGGCTGGAATTTTCTTTTTGTTTTTCTTGGTGTGGCTTTGTCTGTCTTTTTTCTTTCTCGCTTTCTCTCTCTCTCTCTGTATGTATTTATGTATATGTGTGTGTATGTCGCTCTCTCTCTCTCTCTCTCTCTCTCTCTCTCTCTCTCTCTCTCTCTCTCTCTCTCTCTCTCTGTGTCTCTCTCTCTCTCTCTCTCTCTCTCTCTCCCTCTCTCTCCCCTCCCTCTCTCCCTGCCTCTCCCTGCCTCTCTCCCTTCCCTCTCTCCCTCCCTCCTCCCTCCCTCCCTCCCTCTCTCTCCCTCTCTCTCCCTCTCCCTCTCCCTCCCTCCCTCCCTCCCTCCCTCCCTCCCTCTCATTGTTTCTCTCTCTCCTCATCCCGAACACACACACACACACAGAGCGAGGAGAGGGAGGTTGACAGTGAACTTGCAGGTTAGCGCTGAGCCGTTCCCCCGCCATATGGCACATCTCGGGTTCTGTGGTCAGGCTGCGTTGCTCTTCCCCGGCACCTCCGCGCGCTCGGGTTCTCAGGCGGGGGGGGGGGGGTGGGGGTTGGATAGAGGGAGGGATGGAGGAAAGGAAGGAGAGAGGAAAGAGAAGAAGAAGAGAGGGAGGAGGGAGGAGGAGAAGGAAAGAGAAACGGGAGGAGGAGAGAGGGGGAAAAGGAGGGAGGGGAGGAGGGAGAGAAGAGATTAGGAAGGGAGGGAAAGAGAGGGAGGAAGGAAGGAGAGGGAGGGAGAAAAAGAAGGGGAAAGAAATGGAAGAAAGGAAAGAGAGGTAGAGGGATGAGGATGGGAAGAGAGGGAAAAGGAAGGAAGAAGGGAAAGAGGGAGAGGGAAGAGGAAAATGGAAGGAAGAAAGGATAGAGACACAGACAGACAATCAATTAAATTCTACCTATTATAATAAACTGAAATCATATTCATACAATTATTAATATTGCATTTTCCTGAGGTGTAAGCAGCTCTAGGAAAGACGTTTATTACAAAATTTTCATATTAATAAACTGATGCCAGTATACGTGTGTTTGCGTGTGTAAACATAGGCAACATATGCAGCCTTTATGCTTACTGTATGTATGTTTACATATTCATGTCTATGCAAACATGGATATTAGCAGATGTATGAATGTTGGGTACGACATAAAATATGAATATAGATACGGTCATGACAGCAAATGTAACTACATCAACACGCACTTATATATACTGTGGTCTACACACACGCACACACACACACACACACACACACACACACACACACACACACACACACACACACACACACACACACACACACACACACACACACACACACACACATATTATATATATATATATATATATATATATATATATATATATATATATATATATATATATATTCATATACATACATATATACATACATACATTTATATATGTGTGAGTTTGTGTACATTTGTGCATGTTTGTGTGTGTGTGCAGGGAAACACAAAGTCCAAAATAAATCAAAAGCAGTATTTTATTCAACAAGACGTCAAACCAATTACTGGCGGAGACCACATAGAGATATCAATGACTAATTGGCAACTGAGGTCGTCGGAGTTGCCAAAGGGTATTTAGTGTCGGTAATATTGGCTTGGGAGTAGTATAGCCGGTGGCAGTTCGGCAAAATACACTCTGATTGAACTAAATGGTTGTTTGTTTAAATAACGTTTTAGTGAATAGAAATACACTTACAAAGAAAAGAAGATAATAAAAATGTAATCAAACTGATTTAAATAAAACGCATATCCACTAGTGTGTTGTACTGAACGCATATATTATACAGAGAGAATTCATTTTAGAGAGAGGATGTAATATGTATTGGTATATAAATTTGTATTTCCATGAATGTAGTTTCCGTTACCAGAATGTGATCGCTAGGTCGGATATTGTCCAGATGAAACTTGCATCTGTATATCCTGTCTGTTAATATGCATGTTGGCCATAAAAAATCCTTTTAGTAATTTTTGTCGCACATGCACGCACGCACACGCACGCACCCACACACCCACCCACACACACACATACACATACACATACACATACACATACACATACACATACACATACACATACACATACACACACACACACACACACACACACACACACACACACACACACACACACACACACACACACACACACACACACACACACACACACACACACACACACTCACACACATACACACACACACGCACACACACACGCACACACACACGTGCTTGTGCTCGTGTTTCGTCCATGTTTTATATCCGAAGAGACACCAAATTAGTTGAGCTCCGACAGCTGAACCGGAAGCGTCGGCATCTCTCGTTCATTCGAAAATCAAGTGTCATTTTCATCATCATCAACGTTATTACTATTGTTATTATTTTTTATTATAATTATTTTCGTTGTTTTTATTATTTCCATTATTATTAGTAGTAGTACTAGTACAACTACTACTATTATTAGGTACTTAACTGATTGCTTAACTGTAACGACGAGCTTTCTTAACTACTGCACTGATACCTGTGTACAAAATGATGTATTCTGTATCTC